>NW_020954567.1:2750208-2824077 GCF_900497805.2 Vombatus ursinus | reverse complement strand
ACACACACACACACACACACACACACACACACACACACACACACACATTCATAAAACCTAAAGTGAAGATCATGGACAAGTAGAGAGAAGGGGATATAACAAGGAGGGTAGAATCTAGAATGAAATGGTGACAAATGAAACAAACTTCTTTTTCAAGGGGTGGGTAATGAAGGTGTGGTGACAAGGCATGCAATCCAAAGAGATGAAAAAAGAGGGAAGGGACCCAAAAGTACAAAGGTATGTAAAGCAGTATGTTTTGTTTTAGGAACTAGAAATAAAATGCTTGCTTATTAGTAGGGGAATGGCAAATTATGATATAAGAATATAATGGAACATTATTGTACAGTATAGAATGACTAAAAATATGAGTTCAGAGAAACCTAAGGCATATTAACTAACATAGCAAAGTGAGCAGAACCAGTAGAATAATTTTTACAATGATTACAACATTGTAAAGGAAAACAGTTTTGAAATACCTAAGAACTATCTTTAATGCAATGACCAATGCTGACTACAGAAGTCTAATGATGAATCATGATCTCTTGGCAGAGAGCTTATGGAGAGGAACTAAATGAGACATACATTTTCAGACATGGTGAAAGCATGGGTTTGTTTTTGCTATATTTATTCATTGTAGGCAATGATTACTTACCTATTTTTTTTTTAGAGGTGAAAAGTCATGACAGGGAGTGCGAGTTGGCAGTGATAATGTCAACAAAAAAGTAAAAGAAAAGTTGGAAAAGAGGATACTTTAAAAAATACACAAAAGAGAGCAGAAGGAAGTTCATAAGGGAACATAGAAATAAGGAAGTATTGTTACTGCTGTGTCAAATTTAATATGTACCTTTAAAAAGCTATATATAATAGCTTTCCATAAGTTCAAGTACATTTTTCTTGTCCTCTGTATTTGGAAATATTCATATTTGTCAAGACAATAATAAAGTATTACACACACGTTTGAGTGTGTGTGTGTGTGTGTGTGTGTGTGTTTAGGGTCCACCTACCAAGTATTAATGATGTATAGGCATGAGACTTGTAAGTAATCTATAAGCCTTGATCTTCTTCAGTTCCTTCTTCCTAAAAAAATAATTCCACATATTTGACATGATTCTCCTCTTTGACTATATTTTATTGAAATCAGAGAATAGCAAAGTATATGTAGATTCAAACTTTTTAGATTTAGTTTAGAAGGACTTTACCATAATAATTCTAATGATCATAATAGAATTTCATTACTTCTTCATCCTTTGCAATGAATGTTGATACATAGGTAATTACTTTCATGGTGGTCCTTTTTGCAAATATTGGTCATGAGCATGGCAATATAAGATTACCAAATGTCTCATGATATGATGTTTCTTATTGCCTTTAGACAAGCAATAAACCAACTCTCATATTCTTTTACTTGTAGAACATTTGACTCATATTCACATTTATGTGAAAATTTCTTTGGTCTTTCAGCATATTTTATAGCAGAAATGTCAAGATTGATGAAATCCAGTCCTTACAGCAATATGGCCATTGCACAAATTACAGGTGCCCATGACAGATTTTTAAAGGAAGGATCATAAAATTTTATTTAGAGCAAGGTATGGCTGTATAAGTTGGTCAAGGCCTGAGAACATAGAGGGGGCAAATTATGACTGTTTGTCAGTAATGAGACAAATCAGATTGTTTAAAATAAAAATAACTGTTAAGTATCTGGCATTATTTTCAACTTGGTAATATAATGGATATGATGGAAGGAAAAACAAATATAATAATTATAGTTTTGAATGTTAAGGGGTTATACTTTCCCATAAAATGGAAGAGTTACATTGATTTTATATGTGTGTGTGTGTATATATATATATATATATATACACACACACACAATTAAAGCATAAAAATTCACAGTCAAACTGGGGGACTAAAATATGTTTATTATATTTCACCTTATAAAACCTGTAGCTAAAATTATGACTATGAACAAAGAAATAAAGTAGATAAAGTTAAGATATCAGCATAGTCCATAGATTTTGCTGAAAGAAACATTAGATGGTTGGAAAAAAGAGATTAATTCTAGATTTCTGATTTCATTACTATAGGGAACTCCTGGGCTTGAAAATTGTTCTAATAATGTAAATTGGCACTCTTTCTGCAACATGTAATTTAGAGAACTATCCTGAAGATGAGAAGATTAAGCAACTTGCCTAAGGTCACATAGCCAGTATATATGTGAATCAGACCTTAAAGCTAAGTATTCTTGGTTGTCTATCTACCATGCCATACTGCTTTGCAAATAATGAACAGTGAAAAAAAAAACAATACCTTTTACATATATATATATAACCAATAGAATATATGTAGATATGTGTATATATGCACATATATATTCATACATACTGAATTGTATGGCATCCAAAAAAATTGCTAGCTAAATTGCAAAAAGTCTGATAGTAAGATGATAATTTTATGTGACCTTAACATATCTCATTCAGACCTTTCTATATCTAAGAGAAAGATTTACAAAAGAGAGCAATTATTGCTCCAAATAGAATGTTGAAAACCAGGAATTATGGAAATAATTGCATGGTAATCTAAAGTGTATATTTACTTTTCAGCATCAAATAGCACCCTTGCAAAAACTGATTACAAGCTAGGGTACAAATTACTCATGAATAAATTAGAAAGAATATTTAAGGTAGTCTTCAGATACCTTAAAGCAATATATGAAATATTGTTTAGATCATATCCCATCTACTACTTTTTGTCCTATGAGATTCTGTTTTTGATTTTTAAAATTTTGTTTTTATTCAATTTTATTTTATTTTCAGCTTCAAATTCTCTTCCTCTTTACCCATTCTCCTACCCAGTGATAACACAAAAAATACAAAACCCATTACAAATACAAAGTCATACAAACCAAATTTCTGCAGTGTGTTCATGGTGGTGGTGGTGGGAAACAAAATAATTATGTTTCAGTTTCTACTCTTAATCCGTCATCTCTCTCATACGTTCTTTAGAATTATGGTGTTTCCTTATATAATCAGAGTTATTACATCTTTCACAGTTGATTATCATACAATTTTGTTGTTACCATGTAAATTGGTCTCCTGGTTCTGCTCACTTCACTTTGTGGCAGTTCATATAAGTCTTTCCACACTTTACTGAAGCCATCCCTTTCATCATTTCTTACAGCAAAGTAATATTTCATCATATTCATAGGCCATAACTCATTAAGCTTCTGCAATTGATGGACATGCACTCAATTTAAATTCTTTGCCACCATAAAAAGAGCTCCCATAAATATCTTTGTACATAGTGCTCATTTTCCTCTTTCTTTGATGTTTTAGTGGTGTGGTCCCAGTTACAGAACTGCTGTGTCAAAGGGCATGTATAGTTTAATAGCTTTGGGCTCATGGTTCAAAATTGCTGTCCACAGTAGTTGGAGTAGTTCACAGCTCCAATAACAGTGTATTTTTGTTCCTCTTTTTCATCATGCCATCCAGCATTTGTCATTTACTTTTGAGAATTAGGAAATACTTCAGAGCTGTTTTAATCTTAATTTCTCTAATTATTAGTGATTTAGAGTATTTTCAAATGATTATTGACAGCTTTGATGTTTTCATCTTAAAATTCCCTCTTCAAATCCTTTGATCATTTATCATTTTGGGAATGGTTTTTATTCTTATAAACTTGGCTCAATTCCCCATATATTTTGTTTTTAAATGAAAATGTGCCTTCTCTCTCTCTCCTATGGCTCCTTCTCCCATTGAGGAAAGAATATATAAATATAAAAATATATATGTATATACATATGCATATATGTATATATGTATGTGTGTATATATATATATATATATATATATATATATCTATCTCCTAGTCTCCTATTATATTTATGTGCTGGCATTAAAAGTCTCTTATAATAAATCCTCCCCCTCACCTTACCTTTCCAGTCTTCTTACCCATTATACCTCCATTTAACCTGTGATCCAGTATTGGCCTCCTTGCTGTTTCACCAATAAGACATTCCAGTTCTCCATTTCAGGCATTTCTCTGGCTATTTTTAAAATTAATTTATTTTGATTTCTCAACAATCACTTCCATAAGCTTTTGAGTTTAAAATTTTTCTCCCCCTCCTTTCCCATCTCCCTCCCCAAGACTGTGTGCAAGCTGATATAGGCTATACATATACATTTCTATTAAACATATTTTCACATTAGTGATGTTGTAAGTAAGAATTAGAACCAATAGGAGGAACCACCAGAAAGAGGAAACAAAACCCAACAGGAGAAAAAAAATAGCAAAGAATATGCTTTGATCTGTATTCAAACTCCACAGTTCTTTCTTTGGATGTGGATAGCATTTTCCTTCACGAGGCCTTTGGAGATGTCTTAGATCTTTGTATTGCTGAGAAGGGTTAAGTCTATCAATATTAGTCATCGCACAACATGGCTGTTAATATATATAACGTTCTCTTAGTTCTGCTCACTTTACTCAGTGTTGGACCATATAAGTTTTTCCAGGTTTTTCTGAAGTCTGTCTGTTCATCATTTCTTATAGCACAATAGTATTCCATTATATTCATATATCACATTAACAGTTATGATTACTAGCTGTGTCTTTCTCTCCATCTTTCCCCCCCCTTCTTTATGCTTTTCTTTCTCCTTTCTCCTTTTCCCTCCTCACTAGCGTTTTGCTTTTGACCACCACCTCCCTTCTATTAGCCCCCTCCCTTTTCTTTCCCCTTTTTCCTCCTACTGTCTATAGGGCAAGTTAAATTTCTATATCTAACTGATTATGTTATTCCCTTCTTGGGCCAAATCTGATGAAAATGAGGTTCAAATAATGACTTCTTACTCCACCAGCTTGACCCCCAGAAGCAGAAGTTCTCTCTGGCTATTTTTCATTCCTTCCTGTCCTATGAGATTCTTGATCACATCTTACAGTAATTCTCTTGAGAGAACACACCCAGTTGCCTGGAGATCTTCCTCTAGGTCTTTCATTAGTTTGTAGATTCTTGTTCAACACTTGGGCTGAATATTTATATATCTGTCATCCCATACTCTCGGTATGTTGCTAGCCAATGTTCTTTTACAATCAGATATGTTATAATATCATAGGACTCTTTAAAGAATTCTTACAATTAGTAAATGGCAGCACTAGGATTTAACCCTATTTCTCCTGACCCTGAATTCATTGCCCTTTCCACCTCACTATACTGCCATAGTGGAATAGAGAGCACACTGCATTTAAAGTAAGAAGCCCAAAGCTCAAATCATGGCAGTGCCAATGAGAACTTCTATACATTTGAACAAATCAGGTACTTCTTTGCTGCAAAATATCATCATCTGAAAAACTAAGATGTTGGAGTAGATAATATCTAACATCTCTGCCACCCCTAAATTTTAGGTACTAAATTTTGACTCTTCCTATATTGCTTCTCATGTACAAATCATTGCTGGTATTAAAGCTGTTGTATACTTAAACCCAGTGTGACTCTTTCAATTTTCTTTATTTTTTATGTTATCAATATTTTTAATGGACTTTTGTAGCACTAAGTAGGTTGGAATTTTTTGTAGTTGTACAATTTAATAATGTTGACCATTCTGATGTTCACTTCCTTTTCAATTTTGCTCTTGTATGATTGTCCATCTTCAGCATCCTTCTGAAATATATTTGGCAATTCTTTAGGACTCTATATTGTAGTACAGATACTGATCTACACTACTAGATGGAGCTTCCTCACCAGGAGCTCCCTATACCAATGAAATCACGTCTAGATCAAATTTTTTAAAAAGTTATTTAAATGAATATTTCACATATAATTTGTGTATGAAATGATTTTATACATATATAACTATTTACATATATCATGTAATATGTGTATTCATTTGTTTCTATACATATACCACATGCATTATACATATATATATGTGATTGACTAAATCATTTGACTATATGGCATAGTCTAAGCAGTGAAATATTTATTGGCATCCACTTTCTTTTTCAAATATGGACAAGTAAAGGGAATATGGCAGGTCATTCAACAAAGTTATCTACTTATTTTTATCTGACATAGAATTCTATATGATTTTAACCTACTTCTGGGAGACACTTTGTTGGAGAAGGTCTCTTCAGATTATACTTTTTTTTATTGATCCAAATGCTTTTTTAATAGCAATAAACAAAATACCAGCCAGTAATTGTACTGAAGAGCTGTGATCTTCTATAGAAAATAAATTGTTGGTTTATGTGAGAGAAGGAATTTTTCTTGGAATAAATTAGTGAATTAATCAATTGAAAAAACATTATTTAAAAGCTTACTCTGTATCAAACACTGTATTACACACTGAAGATACAAATATAAAAGCAAAGACACACTCTATCATGAGGGAACTTGGATTCTACCGAAGAGATGTTAACACACATAGGTGAGTGGTAGCCAGGGAAGGGATCTTGGTTTTGGAAAGTTACAAGAATCATAAGTAACATCATAGGAGTGTGGGTTGGCCCACTCTTTTCTAGCAGCAGTGGGAACAACGATTTGAATATGGTTCCATTTGTTTATGGAAAGCAGAGATAAGGGGTGGTGGCTATGCCCATGTCAAGCTGGTTGGCGAGAAGATGGTAGTAGAATAAAACTGGAGCATGGCTAGAATAGCCCACCTATGAATCACTCACCAATTAGGATTTCTGGGCAGCTAGAAGGAGCTCTGGAGCTGAAAGGGTTATGTCCTCCAGGCTGTGTACTCTGGTCCACAGAGCAGGCAACTGGTGAGAAGAGGGAGTGAGAATAAAGGAGAATTAGTTATTTTTTTGGCAGGCTTTAAAATAAGCGTGGGGAACCTGTGGCCTCGAGGCCACGTGTGGCCTTTTATGTCCTCAAGTATGGCACTTTGACTGAATACAAACTTCGCAGAACAAATCCCCTTAATAAAATGATTTGTTCTATAAAACTTGGACTCAGTCAAAAGGCCGCACCCAAGGACCTAGAAGGCCATATGTGGCCTTGAGGTCGCAGGTTCCCCACCCCTGGTTTAAGATCAGGTTATGTAGGTTTGACCCTGGCTCAAATCAAGGGAATAACATAAGTTAACTAAATTCTCATCTGCTTTTGTCGGGTCATTGACTCTACTGCCCTTGTATTTGTGATCTTTAGTAGCTCTGTGGTAGGGGCTGATTCAGTGAAAGACAAAATACAGATCAATGGCTAGATAGATGGATTGATGATTCTTAGGAAAATGTTCTATTCCAGTGGTTTCATTTCCCCTAGATAAAATGATTACTGGATATGTGATCATTTTCTCTGATGAACAGAGACAGAAATAGAAAAGAGACAAGGACTGAGACTGCAAGTGCTCTGGGAAAATATTCTTAAGAGATGAACTCACCTGAGTCTGGTTATCAGACTTCCACTCTAGAGAGTTGGGGAAACCCGACAGCTTCTGCCATGGGGAAGCCTGAGGCTCTCTGCCATGCGAATTCCCTTCTGAAACTCAAAGTGGGCCTAATCCAGTCCCTGGGGCACTAGAGAGTATTTGCTCTCAGTGTTGCTATTGATCAGTTCATTCCCGATTAATTACAGAGTTTAGGTACTTTGATCTGTTGGCAAGGATGTGGCTTCATTGGTGGGTTTGATGGTCTTGAATGAATAAATTGGTTTCTGATCAAGCAAACTCACCTAGGATACTTTATTTCCTGATTTATTCTGTTCATCCATCCATCCATTCATTTTCGCACCTGATTGAAAGTTCATTTGTTGTATTGGCATTACTTTCAGAGGTAGAGATATATTTTTTAAAAATAAATTAAATATAATATCACTTCAGTTCAACAAATATTTTTAATAGCTTAGCCAGCAGAAGGCACAGATGTTAGGTACTGGATGATACAAGAGCTCATACTCTTGTAAGGGAGATGACACACAAAATATTTGTAATATAAATTCAAATATAAGTATATAGGAGAGAGGCAAGAAATCATTGTGAGAGATTTGGAGGTGCAGGGATGCCTTCTAGCTGAGATGAATCAAGGAGGTGGAAGCTAACCAGGGCCTTGAAAAAAGAGAAGGATTTTAACATAAATAGCAATTTGGGGGGGCTCACTTCCTCAACTCCTACTCATATTGGTTGGTTAGATCCTCAGAAAGCAGTTGGATACTCCTCCCCTCGGGGTTCTAGGAAAAATCCCTAAGGAGTTGTGGATAACTCTAAGGAGTTGGTAATATTCACTACTGTCCTGCATAAGCCCCAGACAATTGTGCTGCCCATCATTAATCAACCGGTTGGACTCCTTCCTTCAGCCTGGATTTGTATAGCCCTTGAGCTAAGAATGATTTTTACATTTTCTTAAATACAATAAAACTTTACTTAACTGTAAAAACCTTTCTTAGTTCATTGAGGCAGCCAGATTTGGTCCTTGAGCCATACATAGTTTGCCAATCCCTTCACCACACTGTGGTATCAATTGTCTTGGCAGCAAACCAAGGCTGTGAACCTCTGGAGGATCAAATCCAATGAAGCAAGCCTGTATTTATATTTTAAGTTCTTTTATGTTAAGTCAATAAGGAGGTTAGTCTGCAGAACTGTTTTTGTTTTGTTTTTCTGCAGGTGAGGGAAGAGGTATCAGAATAGCTGGGCTACCATATGCAAGAGGGGATCAAGGTTGTTCTGATCAACTCTGGAGAGCAGAATTGGTTACAACGGGTAGACATTCAAGAAAGTCAAATTTAGGTACGTGGAGAATACCCTCTACTTGTTTGGGAAAGAACAAAGTGGAAAGTACAAGAGGAAAGTCTAACTACCAAAAAGCATCAGTGGTGATCTTTAGCCCTGAAGGATATTTCAGCTTCTCTAGCCCAGTGGGGTTCCTGTAGTCAGCACACACAAGAGAAGAGTGGGGTTTCCATTGCTGGTGTTTGGAAACTAGCCAGCATTATATGGCTAACACAAAAATATAGGTATTTTAGAGACAGGAGAGAGAAGTTGACCGATCGTATCAGAACAGTGTAGCTATGGGGATCAGGGATTCCTGAGTGCTTTCCCCTGCTTCTATTAAGTGTGTTTCCTTTGTTGCATAAATGTGTCCTTGGGTGTACATGGTGAGGTCTTAGGTGCCAGGCTATGCTGAAGAACTGACTGAGGTCTTGTGCACAGAAAACATCAAAGTGATTAGATTGTGGTGGATCTGTGTCACGTGGCTAGTGATAGCTGTGTTGGGCAGAACTCCCAGAGGTTTTCATTCTTCTTTTGGATATGTTTGCCTTCTAAGCTGGGGAACTTAGAGGTCAGGGGACCCTAAAACCTTGGAGAAGGGCTAAATCTTAGATTTTTCTTGAATTTCTGATGCTGTATGTACGTATCTTATTCTACTAGATTATAAACACTCTAAGATACAGAAAGATCATTGATTCTGATATTTATTAGCAAGTAGAGATCACTTTTGGAGCAAGTTAATTACTTTATCTAAACCTCAGTTTCACCATTTGAAAATGGGGATAATTGTAATTGTGATATCAGTATAAGAGGGTTGTGGTTAAGGAAGGACTTTTCAACCATGAAGAACTATATAAAGATGAATAGGCCGCTGGGTGGTGCAGTGAATAGAGCACTGGGCTTTGATTAAGAAGATTCTTCTTCATGAGTTCAAATCTGGCCTCAGATACTTAGTAGCTGTGTGAACCTAGGCAAGTCACTTAACCTTGCTTGCCTCAGTTACCTCACCTATAAAATGTGCAGGAGAAGGAATCTTTGCCAAAAAGAACCCCAAATGGGGTCACAAAGAGTCAGACACAACTGAATGTTATTATGAATAATATTGCATGTTTTTTAAAATTCTTTCTACCTGTCTAGCACTGAGAGATCTGCTTATAGCAGGAGCTCATGTTAAAAGATTAACTAAGAGTGCATTTATACTCTTGTCAGTATCTTTTCTAGACCAATCCATACCCGCCCCATGCTACTGTTTTCTCCAACTTTATTTCTTATGATTTCTAGGAGCTACATTTAGCAAGAGCTTAAGGCAATAGCATCTACACATAATGCCCATATATTGTTCATCAGTTGAGTGGAACTTAAAGCAATATTATTTTCTGGAGAAAATTTTTACTCTCATCTATTACCATAACCTAAGAAAAATGTGCCATCCCACGGCAGACAGATTTCAAACTTCCTGTTTATTCTTTCTCCACTCTGTGAGCACCTCTGCAGAATGAAATGTCTCCAAATCGCTGAGACTGTAATTTCCATGACACCGCCGTCCATCTCATTTCTTGCCTGTCCTTTCAGTTTTATGAAGGTTAGAGACATTCTTCCTTGGTGTTTGTCAAATTGTTTATCTGGTCTGGAATCAGCTCCCTGTGCTCTGCTCAGAATATTTTATGCAGATTTCCTCTCTCTTCATTGCCAGGCTCATCTAAAAACTGCTTGCCACTGAGTCAGGAAGAGACACATCCTCTATGTTTGTTTCATTTGCATTTTACCCATATTCATTCATGTTGGTTTCTGCTGCCTCCTCGTGAGGCTCAGAATATTTGCTGCGTCAACAGCCCAGGGTATTTCCGCCTCGGTCACGAGACTGTTGTATTTTTCTGTCTCACTCCAGTTCAATGCACACAGCAGATCCTGGGTTCCACTCCATCAATATTCAAACTTGTTGTTTCTCATAAGGAGGATATATGCGCACACACAATCACACGTGGGCACGCACACTTTCTGCCACCAACTCGTCTGTCATAAAGGACTTGTCCTATTCTGTGATTCGTTGGAACAATGTCCCTCTTTACTAAAGGAAGAAGAAACAACTTGCAAGATATGGATTTTCTCTTTCTTTTTTCTCCATCATGCACCTTTTAAAATCTTTTCTGACAAACATGTTTTTGTTTCTTCCTTTTCCTTCAGGATCACTTAGTAAATTTGGTGACCTGAACTCATGGCAAAGAAGGGTGCATAGCTATGAGAAGAGGAAGATAGAATATGAAATATTTCCTGATACTGGGCTTCACCAAGCAGCTCCTTCAACTTCCCGAAGAGTTGAACAGAAGCACTCTAAGTTTATTTTGATTTGTCTCTGAACACATCCAAGGATGGGCCTTCAAATAACCCGTGGCTATTTTTTTCCATATAGGTAGCTATCAATAGTGTTGGGATTCCTGAATGGTGTGAACATAGAATAACCTAGGTTAAATGCCATTAAACTCTTTTTATGCTAATTTCCCAGGTTTGTTGTTCAGCCTTTTTCAGTTTTGTCCGACTTTTTGTGACCCCATTTGAGGTTTTCTTGGCAAAGATAATGGAGCAGTTTACCATTGCCTTTTCCAGCTCATTTTATAGATGAGGCAAATGAGGCAAACAAGATTAAGTGACTTGTCTAGGGTCACATAGCTAGTAAGTATTTGAGGCTAGATTTGAACACAGAAAAATGAATCTTTCTGACTCCAGGCCTGGCACTCTATCCAATGCACCATGTAGCTGTACTTGGATACTCAGTACTTGGATTATAATGATGGATGAAATACTTGCACAAAACTTTATGGTTTTGTTTGTCTTGGTTCAGATTTCCCAAAGTTTGAAAGCTTTTCTCCAAATTGCTGACCCCAGGGTATACATTTAAAATTAACTAGCTTTATATTAGGTAATGGAAGACAATAAATGAGAGTAGATGATAGAGAATGGGAAGAGGGGGCAGAAACAAAGAACACTGATTACTTTGTGATTTAAGACTGTTCACTTCTTTGTAGGATGTTTAATTCCCTAAAACAGTTGAATGACATGGTAATCATAGAATTTTCAAGAGGGAAAAGACCTAATAGCTAGTGTGGTATAGTGGATGGAATATTGAATGTAGAGTCATTGGGAGCTAGGCTCAAATCACTGAATCTATCTGTGCCTCAGTTTCCTCATCTGGAAAAAGGAAGAGTTAAACTTGGTAGTCTTAAAGTTCCTTTCCAGCTCTAAATATATAATCCTTTGAGCCTATTACCCTATAAGCGGGCTATCTAGGATAGCATAGACTTGAACAGCTCTGCACTTGAAAGTATCCCAGATAAATGTTCCTCTAGCTTCTGCTCACCTTTACTGATGAGAAACCAAAGTAAGGAACTCTGAGGGAATGTTAAAGAATGGGTAAGTTATTCAAAAGCAGCACATTTGAAGTGAGTGCTTGAGAAGACAAGCAGTGGTTTCAATGTCCACAAATGACCACATACATAAAGCTTATTGTGAGTGAATATAGGTATATGTGTTTGTGATTGTTTTTGTTAGTGTTTCTATCCATAAGGCGCTGTCTTCCCCAATTGTTATCCTCTCAGAATAAACCAAATGGAGTATTGAGGACACATTATCAAACGAGAACATATTTAGCATGTTCTAGGGCTAATTCCTGAGGCAGGTAGGTGGCTCAGTGGATAGAGCACTGGGCCTGGAGTCAGGAAGATCTGAGTTGAAATGTGGCCTCAGATATTACTAGCTGTGTGACCTCAGGCAAGTCATTTAACCTCTGTTTGCCTTAATCCACTGGAGAAGGAAATGGTAATCCACTGGAGAAGGAAATGGTAAACCACTCCCGCATCTTTGCCAAGAAAACCATGTGGACAGCATTGGCGTGCTATGGTCCATGGGGTCATGATGTGTCAGACGTGACTGAATGACTGAACAGCAAAGAACCAATTCCCATGGATAGCCTTCATTTTTAGCAACATAGTTGAGACCATTTTTTCCTAGCTTTCTTTGCATAGATACACAGACCAGTGGAGTCCCTGCCCAGGGATTTCTGTTGTTGCAGAAACAGAAGGAGGGGACATGCTTTTCTAGAATAGGCTGACCCAGAGGAAACTCCCTGTTAGCAAGTCTTGACTTTTATTGATGAACTATGATTCTCAGCAACTTTTACCTATATTCCCTCCACCTGACCCCCATCAAGAACAAACATAGCAAATCTAATTTCCTCTTCCACATAACAGTCCTTCAATAATTTAGTATTTGAGGACAGTCAAATCCTCTCCCCTCAGTCTTCTCCTCTCCACCCTAAATATTTCCAGTTCTTTCAACTAATTCTTACATATGATTTTGAGTTCACTCGCCAATCTTGGTCATTATTCTCTAGAATTCTTCTAACTTATCAATGTTCTCCCTGAAATAGGACACTTAGAATGGAACATAATGTTTCAAATATTTCAAAATAAAGGTCAAGTCACTCAAGCAGGGATAGAGAACCTGTGGCCTCGAGGCCACATGTGGCCCTCTAGGTCCTCTAGCACAGCCTCTAGTCAAAAGGCCATACTTGAGGACCTAAAGGGCCACATGTGGCCTCAAGGCTGCAGGTTCCCCACCCCTGGGTGTTAGAACCATTAATTCCCCTCCCTACTTTCTCCTGGGTACCACAACTCTGTTAAAGCAAATCTAAGATTGCATTAGTTTCTTTGGCTGCCATAACATACTATTCATTCATATTAAACTTGAAATTCACTAAATACTTCCAGGTCTCTTTTCATGTAAATTGTTGCTTAACTATGCTTTCCCTGTCTTATACTTGGGAAGTTAAGTTGTTGGACCCAAGTGTAAGATGACATTTATCATTGTGAAATATCATGATGTTAGATTCAGCCTGCATTCTAGCTTATTGAATGTTTTTGAATAGTGATTGTCAACCAATATATACTCTTTCCTTCCCAACTTGATGCAATCTTTAAATGTGACCATTCTGCCATCCTTCTGGTACAAATGGATTCATGGTTTGGTTGGCTAGAAGAAAACTAGAGCTATCTAACCAGAGTTAGAATGTGAAGCTTGACCTATTCAATGATGCAATCTCACCAATCAGGAGGTCGTGGGTTCCAGAGGTGAGCTTTAACTTAGAGTGCTAAATCCTCCTGAACAAAGTATCTAGAGAGTCATTTCTCCAGAGTCCAGTTGCAGAAAGGATGATGAAGATTGGGGCTCCAAAATTGTCAAAAATGCCAGTACTACATAAAATATTAAGTTTTTATTATTCCCTTTTTAACTCTCATAAGCAAAGGCTAATGCCTACCCTGAGACACCTGGCAGCATGGGGAAGGCTAATCAAAAGATGAGAACAAGCATAGTATCAAATGATCTTTGAGGCATAAAAAAAGGAAGAAGAGGATCAGAGATGATTCTTTGGAAAGTCTGCCCTCAGATTTGGCACACTTAGCTTTGTTGCCGCTAGTGAGTTAGTTGTGTCTGATTTTTTGTGATCCTGTGGACCATATCACACCAATATCGTCCATGGTGTTTTCTTGGCAAAGATACTGGAGTGGTTTGCCATTTCTTTCTCCAAGGGATTAAAGCAAACAGAGGTTAAGTGACTTGCCCAAGGTCACACAGCTAGTGAGTGTCTGAGGTTGAATTTGAACTCAAATCTTCCTTACTCCAGGCCCAGCACTCTAGCCACTGAGCCACTTAGCTACCTCTTCATTTAGCTTTGGCAGTTCCCTATCACTTAATGGAGTCATAGATCTGAACCTAGAAAAGGCCCTCAAGATCTTCTAGTCCAGTCTCCACCATTTTACAGATGAGGAAATTGATGCATAAAAAAGGATAAATAACTTGCCTAAGGTCAGACAGGTAGTAAAAATTCAGTGCCTTCTTCACCTAAGAACATTGCCTCCTCCTGGTTGATAAATTAGGCCAAGAGTCCCACCTCTACCATAATGGGAAAGCTTTTTGAGGCACACAAAGGATATGCATTTTGAAGAGAGAAGAAGAAAGTTTTTGTTTAATCATTGCCTGGTTTCCCATCACTAGTATCGTGTGTAAGCAGAAATTGAGGACTGGCTGGTGAGACTTGGATTATAAAGACTAGAGTGTGCAGGATACAAAAAAAAAGCAGAAATGTTAGGGGTGGGGGTGGCATAGGTCTAGGGGAAAGGCCCCTTGATATAAGTGGGCACAATGAGTCTCAGAGAATCCTCTAAAACAGGGTGGTTTTGGGAAAAGAGGTTCTCTGAGGGTGAACACTGTTTCATTTTTTGTCTTTGTATACCCAATCGCACATAGTAGACGTTTAAAAAATTCTTTTGATGGATTAAGTACTATACTTGTATATAAGAATAATGTGAGTCTTGCTGAAATTTCTACATAGTATACTTGTAACATTTTCATTTACTGGTCTGATAACCCTTAAAAAAGGGAAAAGAGGAAAAGGAAATTAAATTTTGCTAGACTGCCTTGTTTTGGATGAAACCATGGTGGCCCATAGTTACACTGCTTCCCTTTCTAAATGTTTATAAACCATTCTTTTAAGGTTGATTCTTGATTATTCCCCAGGAATCAAAGTCAAAGTCACCATACCGAAACTTAAAGAATGCACTTTTTTCTCTTTAAAAAAAAAAAAAAACCACAGCTGCCCATAATCAGTCTGATGGGGTTGGAATCTGGGCCCCAGAAAGGAAAAACCCTGGACTTTCCCACATGGCCAAATCTGTTCCCCTGAGTCTATAATCCCATCAACTGGCCTTGCATTGTGGCTACACCCAATCTCCCCTCCATTGTCTTACCTCCCTGTGGTCCCCTGCCATTTCCCACCCTTAATCCTAACTAGGCTCCATTCTCCCTTGGCCATGATGTCCAGGTCACAGGAGTTCTGTTCACCCCAGCTTACTAGCCACTCCCATCCAGATCTCCTTAGGCCCTTCCTCCCATCACCCCAAACTACTTGGCCACTCCTAGATCCCTCCCACAGTCTTTCTGTATATAAGGTCCATCTTGTCTCCATTAAAATGCTCAGATTCTTATAATCTAGCCACTGCTTACCCATGTTCAGACTCCTTAAGAGTCTGCCCAATATGATAGATATTCTAATAAACCTTGACTTTGGCTGAAAGAAGGCTTGGGTCGAATTCTTTTGGGCGGGACCCTCGTGTTGTGATTTTTGGGGTCCCAGCACCCCTGAATCCCTAAACTGCATCATGTCCTTTAGAATCTTTTATACCTGGTGATTTTTCAAATTCATAGACGTTTAAGCAATTATTGCTGCAGGTTGTTACAGCATCCTGGGATGTTTTTGTCCTGCAACAAACTTAGAGTTGAGATATGTTTTCTTCAAATGACTTCCTTTCTTTTGGGTTTCAATTACTGTTCATATTTTTGTTCTATACCTACCATTCAAAGAATTATTCTCTTCAATATAGAAAACAGAAGTAACATAAGAGTTGATTACTTCTGTCTTTTCTTTTTTGTCCATTGTTATTTTCCTATTTTCCTTTCAAATAGAAGGCAGTGTGGCACTATGGTTAGCATTCTGTGCTTGGAGTCAGGAAGAATTAGGCTCAGATCTTGCTTCTTGATGCTTAGTAGCTTCGTGACCAGGGGCAAGTAAATCAATTAACTTCTCTGGACCTCCCAAGATTTTCCGGGTCTATGTCAATGGAGGAAAAGGGAGGAAATTCCCGCATTCATGAAGTCACAACTCTTTCACACATCTACAGAAAGTAGAATCCCTTTCCTTTCTTTGCACTTCTTGCCCCCAATATAACTAAAAAAAAGAAAAAAAGACTGTATTGTGATTTTTAACATCATTACATGGTTCAGCTTATTCTGAGCTTTGAGGTTCCTAACATAATTTTAGGGGGTATTTATCCTGCTAACTTCCTTTACTTCCATCTTCTATATATAGATTTTTAAAATATACATTTATCAGTGAGTTCTCTGTGTGATCACGTAAGTCTCTAATAGATATTTCTCTCTTTACTTCTTCATCAGAGTCATTTGTGTTTCTGTTGTCAACATTTCACTTTTGAGAGCTTCTCGCCTCTCTTGATCCAATTTCCCCTGCAGAATTTTAGGCTTTGAGATCTTACTTATCCTTTCTTTGCTCTCCTCAAATCTAGGGTGCATATCAGACTATTCCTGGCTTTCTCCTTTTTACCTCTCCTGAGCTCTAAGTTAGCATGCTTTCTTCCCCTTGAGATTTCAGTCTCTTGTTTTTCATAATCAGACGTCCTAACTCAGAAGTAGTGTATCTGCTCATCTGGAGTAAGGAAAACTTGAGTTCAAATCCTACTTCAGATACTTTGTAACTGTGAGACTCTGGGAAATCATTTAACCTCAGCCACTCTGCCTCAGTTTCCTCATTTATTAGAAAGGATAATATCATCAGCTATCTTCTAGGTTTGTTCTGAGGGTAATCGGAGATAATATCTGTAAAGTGTTTTGTAAACCTCAGAGCACTATATAAATGCTAGTTATTATAATTATGATAGTATATTTATTAAAATACTACCATCAGCACAAAGTACCACCATTGCCACAGGTCATGGAGGAAAGAGGCAAATGATATAAGCTATGTAAATTCCTATTTAAATTGTAAAATGTGACACCAAGTCTAGGTCTCCAATTTCTCTGCCATTTTCCCTATTTTAATGGTACTTGATATGCTTGTTTTGTGGGAGATAACAACAGGAACAACAACAACTTACTTTGATAGCAACTTACAGTTTCAGAGTGTTTTATACACATTATGACCCTCATAACAACTCTATGATTTAAGTAGCACAGACATTATTATCCCAATTTTACATACGGAGCAATTAAAGTCCAGAAAAATGAAGTCACTTCTCTGAGGTCACAAAATAATTTGGGTCAGGTTTTGAATGCCCATTGCAATGCCCAGTGTTGGTTCATAGTGATTTACATATTATCTTCTCATTAGATTGTGAGCTCCTTGAGAATACAGCCCCTTTTTTTAAGCTTTTCTTTGTATCCCCAGTACACAACACAGTGCCTAGAACATAGTTGGTGCTTAATAAATGTTTATTGACTAACTTACTGAGATTATTCCATTGTGACACATATGTGAAGGCACTGGGATTTGTGTGAAAGGTGTGGGCTGAGTAGATGTTGAATGAATGTTTGAATGAATTAATTGAATTAATAGATAAATGGATGGACAATTGGATAACACTGATGGCCTTTTTCTAATAGCAGAGGATAAGGTGTGATGGAATATTGGAATATTGAGAATTTGAATCCGTGTAGCTTTTTTTCCATAATTTTCTGCATTTTTATGCTCCTGGATCATGCTTGATACCTGCTAATGGTAGGAAAACAATACAAAACAGACAAACAAAGATTTTTTTAATTTAATAAGCAAAAATAATAGGGAAAAATAACTGCCTACGTAGCTGGTCTAGAATGAGAATTAGTCATTATCATTAAGATCTGTTAGGCAATGAGACAGGGATGATACTGTGCACTTGAACAATACCCAGCCTCACCTCATTGACATTCAAATGATTATTGATGGATATTATTCATTGTAATGATAATAATATATTATTACTATTCATTACGAGTCAGAACCATTTAAATGCAAAGGAGTAGTTGGATGGAATGCAGAAGGATGAGACAGATAGTGCCTCCAGGGAGGTGGAGGATGTGCCACAGACAGAAATTCTGAAAAAGGAGCAATAAGGTAGAGAAGAGTAGGGTTGTTACTTGGGACAAACTATTTGACTGAATGGTTATTCTATTTGGTAGCTCCAGGGTGGTGCAGTACTTCAGAGCTAAGAAGGTTTTTGTCCCAGTAGGAGGCATGCACAAAAGTGACTCTAAATATGAGTTCTAATAATGTCCTGTGTGGAGAAGAGTATTCAGAAGTAGGGTTTTGGTACTCATGAGTGATGGGAAAAGGTGCCTTCTGGGCATATTATCTACCAGGAGGACCTTTGAACCCATAGGCATAGATGGTGGGGTCAAAACACCAGTTTTGGTTACGTGTGTGTATGTTTTTCTTTTAAATTCATTTATATTATGTGATTTATTTTACATTAAAGGATTATTCTGCCCAAGAAAACTGACTAGAAGGCGACAAGGGTTTAACCAAAGGAGTGTATATATGTGTATGTGTGTGCCTGCATGCACACACAACAAACAACAAGCAGAAGGATCTCAGAGACTGGAAGAAGGGAGCTCCCTATTTCACACGATCTCATACAGATATTCCCACCAGACAGATGCAAAATTCTTCATTTGAAATATCCCCTCTAAGCAAAGCTAAAGGGTAATCTGTTAGATAGTTCATATTTTTCAAACTAATCCTTCCGATGCTGTTCTTCCTCTGTTCAAAATTCTACAATGTATCTCTATTCTCTACTAGAGGCAGCTAAAGGACATTGTTGGAGAAAGAAATGGCAAACCATTCCAGTGTCTTTGCCAAGAAAACCTCAAAGGGGTCATGAAGAGTTGGACCCAACTGAAAAATGACTGTGGGGTTTTCTTGACAAGATACTGGAGTGGTTTGTCATTTCCTTCTCCAGAGGACTAAGGCAAACAGAGGCTGAGTGATTTGCCCAGGATTACATAGCTAGTAAATGTCTGAGGTCAGATTTGAACTCATATCTCCCTGACTCCAGGACCAGAGTTCTACTCAATGAGCCACCTAGCTGCCTCCTTTTCTTTAAATTATACCAAACAATATTATCACCATCACTTATAAACATCCAGGACTTTCCGCTCTCCATGATGTCATGCTATTCCCTACGGCTAAAATACTCTTACATATATATAATAGCACAGGAGATTAATTAATGGTTATTGAATAAATGTTCAAATGAATGAATAAAAACAGCAATATCTGATCCTCACAATAAACCTAGAAGACACTTAGTTCAGATACTATTGTCCCCATTTTACAGATGAAAAACCTGAGACTCAGAGCTATTTTCACCTACCTACCATCACAGAACTTGTAAATGTTGGAACCCAGATGCAAACTCAGGATTCCTGATTTCTAGTCTGGTATTCTTTTTTCTTCACCACACTTTTTACACTACCAATTATTCATCATACTAGACATGTCACAAAAGATGCAAAAGGTAAGTAATTTATCAAGTGCACACCAGTTACTCAATTTAGTAAGTAACAAGATAGTATCTGTATAATCATTGTATAAAAATGATACCTTCCCTCCATAACTGACAAAATAAATGGGAACTGAAAGCCAAGTTGCCCTGTGCACTAAGAATGTAGCTGTCTGTCCAATCATGACTTCTATCTTCATTACCAGAGTTGAGGTAAAGGCCAGAAAGGGAGAAAAATTGCACAATAACCTGAGTGTACCCATGGCTCCATCATGTTGACCCCAGTGTTGGTGGTACAGAGCCCCAAGATATGTACAAGGGATGAAGGCAAGCAGAAAATGAATCCTCTTTTATTGGACTCCACATTCTACAACTCCATCTTCTCTTTCTATGCCAGGAAGAGGGGGCTGTTACTGACACTCCAGCATCTCGATACTGTTATGGAAAACAAATAATCAAACAACCAATAAGCATTTATTAATCACCTATTGTGTATTAGGTACTGGGAATACAAATTACAAAAACAAAACTGTTCCTGTCCTCAAGTAGATTACATTTTATCAGGGGAAACAACATACCTACATACATACATACATACATACATACATACATACATATATATATGTGTGTGTGTGTATATATATATATATACACATACACACATATATATGTATGTGTATATATATTTATATGCAGCTTGGAAGAATCAGGAATGAAGGCTGTCATGTAGGAGAGGGCATCAGAGTTGAGCTTTGACAAAAAGCAGGGATTCTAAGAGATGCAAATGAGGAGAGAACATATTCTAAGTAAGGAAGACAAACTGCCCAAGGCTCAGAGATTGTCTTATAAGATGAACAACAAATATGCTTGCTTACTTGGAAAGTAAAAGGGAGTAAGCCTGGAGGGGTAGGCTGGAGAATTTTTATTTTATACCAGAAATAATCATGAACCACTGATAGTTTTTGAGTAAGGAAATGACAACATGAGACTTTGTTTGAGGCATATACACGGCACAGGAGCTGAACATGGCGGGGGGTGGGGCAGGAAGGGAGAAGGAAACAGTTTATACAGTGTATCCCAAAATCTTTCGTACAGTTTTTTTTTTTTGTCTATTAAAGCTTACAACTGCATGAAGACTTTTGGGGCACCTTGCACTACTACTGTGAATAAAATGGGTCTAAACATTTATAGAAGGCTAATATCACTTACATACTATAGGACTTCCCATTCAAATACCATGAAGTTACTAAATCTGAGTTAGGTTACAGCTGTAACGATCTTCAGGGATGTGTCACTCTCAATTCCCATAATCATAGTTCATAATGGGGTTCAAAGGTGGCTGGTGCCCCAAAGTCAGATTCCAAGGACCAAATATAAAGCAGGCTTAGAAAGTCCAGGGTGTGTTTTACAGTTTGAAACTTAGGGCTTGTTTGCATTTTTGTCTCATAAAAAGCAGAGTTTTATGGCCAGATCTTCATGAATAGCTTACATGCAACCAGGAAATTAATTTGAGTAAAGGGATTTTTTTCCCATCACATGACAACATCAACAGACAGGTCAGCAACACTCAGTAAACCCTGAAGGACAGATCCACTCCGCCAACCACTTGTGTAATCACAAATGCAAAAGATTGCCAGCAATTCCATCAGCGAATACTTAGTTCCATGATATAGCTACTCCCAGCCCAGCTCCCCTCACTCTAACCCTCACCCTCCACACACACCCACAATTAGTTACAGAATTTTTAAGGAAAGCGGATAATGATCGCATTGGGTTCTTTTTTTCTGAGTAGTTATCAGGTTACTGATGCAAGTCCCAATCCTTGGGGTGTGACTTCACAATGACTGCCACATCCACAGAGCTTAAGATTGCAATTTCAAGTAGAAAGAGACAGTAAGAGCTAGGGGGAAAAATGCTGAGACACAAAGATCTCATTTCCACACAAATGCCGGTAAGTGATAAAAACCTGAGAAAGTGAAATAGAGAAATCAGTTGATAAAGAAACAAAATTGTCTCTAAATAGAATGTCTTTCAAAGTTTTCCAGGAGAAATCAGTGTGTCTTTAAAGACAGCCTTTCCATTTTTAAAGACAGAGTCAGTCAAGGGCAGCTAGTCATTTATCTCTGAGGTGGCAGGAGTCTATAACTTAAGAACACCCCACTTGAAAATGACAGTCATCTGGAGGCCGCTTTTATGATATCTGCTTTTTCTAAGTTGATAATGGTGTAGAATTTGGCAGCGGTCACTCAGTCCCATGAATCAAATTGTATTTCACCAAAGTCATTCTCTTGGTGCGTATGTGTCTGTCCTTCATTTATATTGATCAGAGGATATGTGTTTGCATGGATAAAACTGAAACAGATTGCCTGGAGGATCTGAGACATTTTCAAAGGAGGAAAAGACATTTTGGTACAGCTTCCCAAATGCCACTAGGTTTTGGATGAAGGACATTATATACCTATACTTTAGGGAGTTCCAGGATAATCTGAGGAAGAAGATGTGAAACAAGACAAGGACTGTTAACTATTTTAAATTAAAGTTAAAGGTCAGTGGGAAATTGAGCGGGAATTCTGGCAGCCTGGAACCAAGGTCTGTCTACCTAAAAGGTGTGTGGAGGGGAGAGGGTAGACAGGGGACAGTCTTCCCCAGGGTGAGGTACAGTGTGCATTAGGAGAGGGAATGGTTCATTCCCCAGAGAGTCTTGCTCTTCCATATTCTGCTGCTCCAATATCAACCCCGATCCTACGGGGAAAGAGATGACAGCAAGGAGAAGGTAGATCTAGTATGGTCAAGTGGAAAATGGAGGACCTGGAGTTTTAGGCTGGAGAACCAATGCAGGGAAGATGTGTTGCTCATCTTGATACCTGAAGCAAAACCCTGATCACCCTGAAGTTTTAACATATACAAAGCTGGATCTTATTTATTTTCAGTACTTATTTATTTTGTCACTCCCTCTCACATGTGGAGTCCTCAGAATAGCTACTCTAAGTTCAAAGTACTCCACTGATACACATCTATCCAAAATGATAGCTTGTAAGCCCCCATTAATGTGTTTTCATTTTCGTTAGTCATCTAGAAGGCACAATTAGCTCAAAACAAAACATTTTATGAAATAGCATAGTATGAATATTTTAAAGTAATATAAATAGAATGTATACCCATTAATGTAGGGCACATATAAAAATACATACACACGACATCAAAGAATAAAGTGAGCATGCATGGAAATAATGAATGCAGATATGCACGATTATGTATATGTTGGGAATGCAAGAGGTAATTCCCCTGTTGAACTCTACTGGAACCTTGATATCTTCTGGTAATGTCACTGTGTCTCTAGGCCTACTCTTTGTTGGGTTATTGTTCCATTGTCCAACTCTCTGTGACCCCATTTGGGGTTTTCTCGGCAAAGATACTGGGGTGTTTGCCATTTCCTTACTCAGCTCATTTTACAGATGAGGAACTGAGGCAAACAGGGTTAAGTGACTTGCCCAGGGTCCTACAGCTATCAGTGTCTGAGGCTAGATTTGAACTCAGGTCTTCCTCATTCCAGGGCTGGCATTCTATCCCTAGGCAACTCCAATCTCCAACTCTCCAGGTAACATCATTGTGTTGTTTTCTCTAGGTCTGCTCTTTGTTGGGTATGGCATCTTTACTTTGGCAAGACTCTCTCCTGATCTCGGTATCTCTTTGCATTCTCTGGTATTAAATTCTGGACTGTATCTTTAGAGGTCAATGAGACATCTCAGCTTTAGACCCCTAGAGTAGAGTGGCTAGTACCTTTCTCTGATAAGGGAAGGCTGATAGGTTTTCCTTACAGCTAATACAAAGTCAAGCAGAATGCCCCCAGGCTAAGATAAGGTTGTTTTTCTGGTTCTAACTTCTGTATTTGGTATGGCAATGGGACTTAGGGTAAGAAGACATCAAAGCCTTCTACTTTGGATAATTGTCTAATTCAGGGTTTAGGCTGTTTAGAGAGCCTCTTTTACTTAGCTTCAAATGAATCTAAACCAGAATGAAAGGTAGTCTGAGAAAGCAAGTTTCATGTTCTATAACCACCAGAATTCCTATCTTTAGGAACCATATCTATCAGCAACAAAGCCTGACCACAGCTAACTTAGTGCTATATTTCAGCAGTGGAAAACCTCACTATCCCTACACATTTATTTCCTAATTCTCTATGTATATGTGTACATATGTGAAATCAGAACCATCCCTATAGTCAGTTAGTTGAGAAGCAACATAATATAAGCAGAAATAGTTTTGTTTCTAATCTGAAAACTGGGATTTGATTCTAGCTTCTGAAACTTTCCAGATGGTAAACTCTGAGTAAGAAATTTTACTTTTCTTAGTCTCAGTTTCTCCATCTACAAAAAAGGAGAGAAAAATACCTGAAATAACTATCTCTTAGGGTCAATGTGAGTATCAAATGACATTGATATGCATTAGGTACTTTGGAAACAGTAAAGTGCTCTACAAACATCAGTTATTTTCAGTGCTAGAGCTTGAAAGGTCTATGGTCGAATCTTGACTGTTAGCATATGTACACAGAGAGGCTGGGATTCAGAAGAATTTAAAAGTCAGTAAGATATTTTGATCTCTGGCAGATACTGGATTTAGAAGTCTCACATGGAAATTTAGAAGGATAGTTCCATTTTTCAAAACATCCTATCAGGAAGAAAATGATAACTTGGATTTCTATAATATCTTATAATTCCAAATCCCTTAAAATCACTGCCTTGAGGGTTCCAAGGCCAAGTTTTCCCACTTTTAGTCCCATAACCTTCTCTGAGCCTCAGGTTTTTCATCTCTTTAGATGGTACACTTATGACATGTGCAAATGATACAAATATGGAAAGGAGGACCAAAACATTTGATGGCAAAGTCAGAATCCAAAATCATTTCAACAAGCTAGATTAATAGGTAAATTTAAGTAACTGAAATTTGAACAGGAGGCAGCTAGGGGCATAGTGGACAGTGCTGAACCTGGAGTCAGGTAAACCTGTGTTTGATGTGACCACAGACACTAAGTAGCTGTGTGACCTTGGGCAAGTCACTTGACCTCTGTTTGTGTCTGTTTCTTCAACTATAAGATGGAGAAAATAATAGCACCTACTCTCAGGGTTGTTATGTGGATCCAATGAGACAATATTTGTAAAGTGCTTAGCCTAGTGCTTGGCACATAGTAGGTGCTATGTAAATGTATTCCTTTCCCTGCTGCCTTCACTAATAGAGGCAAATGGATTGTCCTACATGAGGGCTCCAAAACAAACAAATAAAACAAAACAACAACAACAACACCAAAAGTTTTACAAGTACAGGATGGGTGACATTGGACAATGTCCTGGGGGGGGGACAGACTGGGATTTTTGTTGACTATAAGGTCAAAATGAGTCAAGAATGTGTTTTGGCCACCTAAGAAGTTAATGTTCTTCTAGAGTTGAAAGGTGTATTCATTACAAAGGGGATGAAATTTCTTAGCATTCTCACCATCACTGTGGCAATCTCTACCTCAAGTCTCTTGGCTATCTAATCCATCTTCCGCACAATTGCCAAAATGATTACAAAAGCACTGTCGTCACTTTGTTACTTCCTTTCCTCAATAAGTTCCAGTGACTCCCTATTGCCTTTGATCAAATACAATTTCCTTCATTTGGCATTTAGAACCCTTCATGACCTGGCTCTAATACACTCTTTCACAATGATCACACGTTACTTCACTCCACTCACTCTACAGTCTAGTCAAAATGGCCTGGTTATAGTTCTTCATACATATTTCACCTCTCATGTCTACATTTGTACAAACTGTGCCTCAGTATTCTTCCCAAGGAAGAATGTACTTCTTTCTGACTTCCTAGAAATTTCCTTTAAGGCTCAGCTCAAGGGTCATATTCTATATGACCCCTTCCCCCATTGTTACTTCTTCCCCTCTATCTAAAATTACCTTGTAGTTACATTATTTATTTGTGTTTTAATTTTGCATGTACTTATATGTTAGTGTTGTCTCCTCCGATAGAATGCAAGATACGTGAGGGCCTAAATAATTTCATTTTTGTATTTGTGTTTCTGGGGACTGGTATGTGTTGATTGCTCTATGATTCTCTTGTATGACTATCTAGAGTGTGTCAGGTCTGGATTCACCTTTTAGGCACAATACCCATGAACAGATATCCAGATTACCCATATAATCAAGAGAGTGACTAGGACTATGGGGCCACTGGGCACCATACCATTCAAGGATTAGTGAAAAGAACTGCAGATGGTTAGACTAAAGAATGAAAGTTGACCTAGATAAGTGGAACTAGGAGCAATACATAGAAAAACTTCCTAAAATTTAGGCTGCCTCCAAAAGGATTGGGCTACCCTACTCAGGAGCTAATGGATTCCTTCTCAGTAGAGGTTTACAAGCAGAGGTTGGACTGCCCGGGTTTGGACTAAGAGAATCAGATCCGTGTCTGCCATTTTCTCCTCATGTGACCTTGGGCACCACTTACCTTTTCTTTGGCCTCAGATTTAGCTAGATGGCACAGTGTATGGAGTGCTGGGCCTGAAGTCAGGAAGATCCAAGTTCAAAACCAGCCTCAGATTCCTAGCTGTGTGATCTTGGGCAAGTCATTTAATCTCTCTCTGCTTCAGTTTCATGATCTGTAAGATGGTAATAATATTAATAACACCTTCCTCCCAGAGTTGTTGTGAGGATCAGACAAGATAACTTTGTAAAGAGCTTTGTGACTCTCAAAGTGCTGTATAAAAGGTGGTTATTAACATTATTATTGTTATTGCTATTAGTATATTCACATAAATAATATTTAGCAAATGCCTATTATGTGCAAGGATTTATGACTGTGTAGCTCAAAAAAATTAACATATGGTCCCTGCCATAAAGGAACTTCCAAACTGGGTAGAAAATATATACTTACAAGAAAAGTTAAATTACTTCTTGAATGTACAGTAGTCTATGAATAAATGACAAAAAGAGGTACCAGAAAAAAAAATCAATGTGTCTGAGAAGAAGGGAATTGGGGAGAGAGGGGTGAATTTGACTCCTGAAAAAAGGAAAGAATGTCACTCAAAATTTCATCAAAGAGAACAGAAGGATTTCGGGGGGTAACACATTTAAGAACAATTTTGAAATAAATGTGTTGAATTTATTAAATATTTAAATAAGCTATAGGTGACAGATATTCATGATTTCACATATATTATTCTCTGTTCTACTTTGTGTATGACCATATCCATCTTTATGTTTGTCTATTGAGTTCAGAATAACAAAAAAATAAAAGTTTAAAAAAAGACAAAATCCCCCAATGCTTTCCAGATATCCTTGTATGAAAGATGAAGTAGGCTAGATGAAGTAAGAATGATTTGGAACCGGCCGAATAAAAAGCCTCAGATAAAAGTAATAGAGTTGTGGGATCCTCTGCCCTAGTCAGATTATAGAAGGGACACTGATAAGCTGAAAAGCATTCAAGAGAAGCTAGTCGTAATAGTGGAGGGCCTTGAGATTTCACCATATGAGTCCTGATTGAAAGAATGTCAGATGTTAAAACTTCAGAAAGAGAAAACTTAGGGGAGAAATGATAGCCAACTTCAAGTAATTATAGGGTTTTATTATTTAATTATAGGAAGGGAGATTAGACCTGTTCTACTTGGCCCCTGGAGGCCAAATGGCTAGATGTTGGTAGAAAGGCAGATTTTGCCTTGGGAGGTAATGAGCTCCCCCTCAATTGAGATCTATAAGTGAAGGCTAGATAACCATTCATTATGTAGGATAAAGAAGGGGTTCTTGATCTGGGAGAGTCTTGGCCTAGATGGCCTCTGAAGTCTCTTCTAATTCTGAGATTCTAAATAATAATGTTAATAATAATAAAGATAAACTATTTTCCTATAAAATCTGAAGATACAAACCTTTTCCAAGGGAGTCATGTATCTTGAATTATGTCTTAGTGTTAGAGATTGCTATGTGCTGATGATGAGTCTACATTCTTTCATCTTTCACCATCGTGACCAAAGGCCCATTTCTAGAGGAAATTTAGTTGGAATTGGGGGTACTGTCTGCTATTCTGAATATAAGATTTAGAGTGAAAAGAGACCTCAGAGCTCATCTATTACCAGCCTGTCATTTTACAGATAATAAAACTGAGGCCCAGAGATATTCAGTTGTTTGCCTAAGGTCACACAGCTCATAAGTGGCAAAGCTAGGAATTGAAACCAGGTGCTTTAACACTGAATAGAAAGCTTCTCCCATTGCACCGCAGCAGCAAAGCGAAGGGACTAGCGAAGGGATGAAAACCATGACCTGGGTCTCAGTATAGGGCTTTAATCAGGTGACCTCAACTTACCTCAGACTTAGTGGCTGAAGAGAATGGATTGGTCATGGCATTTAACTGGTGCACATAACCCAGCTCCACAGTCACTAAGAGGACAGCCAGATTTGCTCTGTGGTCCTTTCCTCTTCCCATTTGTTTCAGCCCCTCTGCCAGAAGACATACTTATTTATGGCCTCTGCATATGTTCTTGGGATGTTTCTACTTAGCAGAACATCAATATCAATAGGTTCTGCTGTTTTATTAGGTTTATCAAACAGCAGTCGATCTGGTCTGCTGGCCAGAACGTGGGGATCTGGTATCCTAGCTTCATCCTAATACAGCTTATAACATCTGCTTTTGAATACAGCCTTGGAGTCACGCTTGCAATATGTCAGGGTTACATTAAAACGCTGGTGAATTCTGTTTAAACAAACAAACAAACAAAAAAATAAAATAAACTAGCAGAGGGCCCTGCTGGTTCATCAGAAAATACTATACATTTTTTACCTTTGAAAAGTCAGTAACAAAGGGACCACTCTTCTCTCTCCTTAAGTCATTGCTGGGTTGATCTCAGAATACACCCTTAAAAATGGAAGCAGCTAATGAGAGGAAGGGAAGGGGGTCCCTAACTGAGGAATGGGCTACAGATTGAGACTGGACATGGGATTTCATTGAAATAGGGAACTCTCTTACCATGTAATTGGGGAAAAAATAAAATATATGAAAAAAGAGAGAAATAGGGAATTCTCAAATGAGGAAAGTCCCTGTACCAATACAAGGGGATATTTTCTCAGCAACTTATAGTCTTAAAGAGTTCCCTGGCCACTGAGTTTTAGGTGACTTGCCAAAAGTCAGTTTGTTTCAGAGGCAATTTTAATTGTATCATCTAAGCTGATGGTGTGGGTGGGTAATTTATAGGCAGGCATGTACTGGTAAATGTTTAATAACTGACTTTTTTGTGAAAAAATATGTACTTACAACATACTTTTAGGTTTAATCTGTGTTATTAACATTGTTTTCTGTCACTTTCTTAAGTCTAGACAGTCAACAAAATAATTAAAAAAAAACCCTTGTTTGTAGCATTTGCAAATATCTGTGACATAAATGCTCACAAATGAAAATTTCACAATCATCTCTTGTCAGCATACTGCTGGCTGCAGGTTTTGTTTTTTTGGTTTTGTTTTCGTAACTGAATTTAACATTGAATAACATGTTGGTTCCATGGTGTTTGAGTAGGATCTGTTTTACTGGCCCTTTATTAAAGGATCTTAACTTCAGATCTGTGAACATTCTTTTCTTGTTTAATTAATATTTTGATAGCTGGATTTCAGTATAATTGGCTTCTACGTATTTATTTTATGCATTTAAAATTATTTTGAGGAGTCTATAGGTTTCACCAGACTGCCAAAGGGTCATGATACAAAAAAGGTTAAGAATATCTCTAATTATATCAGGATTAGAGTCCAAAACAGCCTCTATGAATGTAGATTTGTGCTTTTGAAAGGAGGCAGTATAGTTCAGTGGAAAGAGCTCTGAATTTAAGGTCATGGGACCTGAGTTTGGCCCATATTAGTCACGTGACCCTAAATCTTGGCCTTGTCAATTCCTGGCTGTGTGATATTGGGGAGGTCCCTTAACCTCTGTGGGCCTCAATTTCCTCATATTCAAAATGGGCAGGGAGTATCTGAATGACCTGTAAGATCCCTCCTGCAGCCTCGAGGCCACATGTGGCCCTCTAGGTCCTCAAGTGTGGTCACATGGGGCCTTGAGGCTTCAGGTTCCCCGGTCCTGATTTTCTATACATTATTCTTCTGGGGGAGTAAATATTCTCACAGCTCTTTGTGACACACAAAGGCTGTTATTAACATGCTAATGTTACTCATGATGGCCTCTAGGAGTCTATTGGATGGACCATTTCACAATTCCAAAGAAATGGTTGGCAACTTGTCTCAGAAATTAATGTATCTCCCTAACCTTCTTGTTTATGTGGAGGCAAATTTTGATGGTTTTTACATTTTTTTCCCTTGCACATAAGTTGAATGTTTTATCTAACTGCTGGCTAGTTAATTCCTCTTAATCGCAGAAGCCTAGTCACTTATAGGCTATTCTTTGCATTAAATCTTCAATAATTTGATCTTTATTGACAAAGACCCACTCTGTTACTCCAACTTGTCTTTTCCCCATTTCCACTGATGTGTTTTGATCCTAAATGATTTCCATTTCATAACATCACTGAAAGTCTTAGATCTTTTTCCTTGTTTAAAATGTCCCTCTGCTAAAGTCCCAGGATCAGTGTTAAAGCTGAAAGAAACTTTAGATGTTATGAAGTTCAACCCTCTCATTTAGAGACGTGAAGTAACTGAAGGACATAAAGGTTAAGTGATTTGCCCAGGATCAGACCGCTAGCAAGAGTTAGGGGCAGTGCTCACACCCAGGTACCTTCCTCCACTCCTAGTCCAGTGTCCTATTCACCAAAATATGCTGCTTTTCAATGTCTTTCTACCACATGTGTGGGAGAAGTTGACTGTCAATTCTCAGAGGCTAAGGAAGAGGACCACAAAGTCTTGGAGGTCTTACCAAGCTGGACAGGCTTGTTTCTAGAACACTATCCATGGACCACATGCAGGGGTGTGCTGATAACTTTTAATGGCCAATTATATGGGGAAAATGCACACAAAACACACTTTTAATTTAAATCTGCTTTATTAATTTTTTCTCCATTGTGTTTTAAATCTAGATAATCACCAAAAGAAAACAAAACAAAAAAATAAGCCTTGATTTGTAGCATTTGTCAATTTCCAAGTTGTAAACTCTCATAATGAAAATTTAACAACTGACTCTCACAATCCAGGAAAAGCTGATTCCAGCACAACCCTGACTACCTACCTGCTTATCAAGGACCAACCATGGTTAGTTTCAAGATGTTCATTATTAGAAGATTAATGACTAGGCAATAATTTGGGTTGGGAGCACCCTCCCAATAATAATAGATATGGCAACCCATCATGACCAACTATTACAGCTTGAAGAAGTAATTATTGGTGCCTGTGGAAGGAATATACCCACATGCCATACGTGTGCATGTATATGCATAAACACACACACACACACACACATACACCAATGGAAATCATGTATCTACTTAAGTATCAAAGTACAACGTAATGCTTTATAGATTTTTTAGGAATTTTAGAAGTTCAAATTGTCTATTCAAGGAAAATAAGTAATGACTCTTCATCATTACATTAAGTCATTGATTGTATGGATAGCAAAATTATGCACCAGAATACATTCTCAATCTGGAGTCAAAGAGTTGAGATCAGATCCTAGCTCTGCTACCTTACTATCTGTGTGACCCTGGGTAAATTTGTTTGCCTAGTAGGCACCAGCTTCCTTATCTGTAAAACTGGGCTACAGTTACCTTGTTTATAAAATGAGGAGTTTGGTTTGAGGTTTCACCTCACCCTGCAAATTGCCAAAGATAACATAATTAGAATAGTTAATTACGTGGAGGGGTTGTGGGAAGATGGACACACTCGTACATTGTTAGTGGAGCTGTAAATCAGTACAACCATTTTGAAAAGCAACTTGGAATTATGCAAATATAGTCATTAAAATGTTCATACTTTTGACTGAGAGATTTCACGACTAGGCTTATTCCCCAAAGAAAACTCTTGATTTAAAAAAAAAATAAAAAATAAAAGAGCATTATATATACCAAAATATTTGTAGCAGCAATTTTTGTGATAACAAAAAAATGGCAAAGACATAGATACACATTGACTGGGGAATGGCTAAATTACTTATGGCATGTGACTATAATGAAATATTAATGTACTATAAGAAATGACGAATATAATGAATATAAAGAAGCATATAAAGATGTAAATGAACTGATGCAGAGTGAAATAGGAGAGTCATTGAAAATACCTTCATTGGCTACAATACTATAATGGAAAGAACCACAAAAAAAATGAGAAAAAAAGTCTATCAAAAGGAAATGTTGCAAAATTACAGTGAATAAACGTGGTGCCAAAGAAGAGACATGAAAAAACATCCCCACCTTTTGGCAGAGGTGGGAGGTCCATGAGTATCATACATTGTTCATATTTTCAGACTTTTTCTATGTATTGATCCATTTTACTGATTGTTTTCACTTCTTTTCCTTTTTTGTCTTTAAAAATGTCATTTGTCATAGGGGTTGGCTCTTTGGGAGGGTAGGGAGGAGGGATGCTGGTGAAAATTTTGGTGATGTAAAAGAAAACAAAAGACATCAATAAAAATTTATTTTTTTAAAAAAAGTAAGGGGTTGGACTCAATGTCCTCTCTAAGGTCCCTCCAAGCTCTAAATCTATGATGTAATGATATTAGAGGTTGTGGGCCAGCAGGGCTATCCCTAAGGAGTGTTCGGAACCTTGAGAGTTCAAATGAAATAAATGTTTTATTGGATGCCTGAGAATCTGCAAGGTCAATCTAGAGGGAAACGGGCTACACGTGGGCTCTTCTGACAATGAAAATCCAGGAAACAATTTGTGGAAACCAGAGCCACAAAATTACAGCCTATTTAGCAGCATGACATAGTATTCTATTCAATTCAACCAACATTGATTAAACGCCTACCCTGTGCTATCATTGGGCTCTTTGCTGTGGGGGGTACAAAGATGACAAACAACAAATGTGTACATTTCAGTACAAGGTAGAGTAGGATGGGGGCAAAGGAGAGATCCAGATAAAATGCTCCAAGGACAACAAAGGTGAGAGAGCTCACATTCAGCTGCAGAAATAAGGATGACTTCACGAAACAAGCAGCGAGAGCTCAAATCTTGAAGGAAGAGAAGGTTTTGAAAAGTGGAAAAGGGGGAGTGTGTTCCAAGCCTTAAGGCCAGGCTAGGTGGGTAACTGTCAGAGGCAGTGTTGCTGAGTGGATAGAGTGCTGACTACAGAGTGAACAAAGACCCGAGTTCCAATCTGGCATCAGACCTTTACTAGCTGTGTTGCTTTTGTTAAATCACTGATCCCTGACTAGCCTCAGGTTTCTTTGTCAGTAAAATGGTGATAATGGCTGCGATTGCCTTACCAGGTGGATATGAGGGTCAAAGGAGATGATACATAGACAGAGTGTTCCAAAAGTCTTAGTGCATGTCTAGCTTTAATAGCTTAAATCTATTTAAAAGCCTCTTTTTTTTAAGCTTCAATGAGCTATTTGAGCTTAAAGGTGCCCTAAGGCTTCTGGGACACCCTTTTGCAAAGCATTTTGCAAAGGAAATACAGGACAGGTGGACTGGACTCACCTTGCTACCTGGACCAGAAACCACTTAACTCTCTCAAGGCAGGAAACTACCCTCTTGGATTTACCTGTCCTGATCCGTAGTTGCTTCAGTCACCCATTGTATTGAGACTAAGCTCCTGCCATACCTCCCTTCTCTTTCCAGCAGTATTCTCATGAGCTGCCTTCCAGCCCCTTGCTTTCCATTTCTTAAATCAAAAGCAAATCAATTCTCTTCTTGCTCCTGGAAAGAATGTGTCATTCTATTTCTCTATGGCTTTGTCTCAGCTAAAGGCCTGTCTTCTTCCAGAAGTCTTCCCTAATCCTTCTTAATCTTTAGGGTCTTCTTCCTGAGTTTATCTCCAGTTAACCCTGTATATATATCTTGAGTGTATATAGTTATTTGTATATAGTCTCCCGTGTTTAACTATGAGTTCCTTGAGGGCAGGGATTGATTTTGCCCCCCCCTTTTTTTTTTGGTGTTCTCAATCCTGCACAGTGTCTGCTACATAGTAGATGGAGTCAGGAAAACACAAGTTCAAATCCTGCTTCAAATGATTACTTTTATGATTCTGGGCAAGTGACTTTGCCTCAGTTTCCTCATTTATAAAATAGGGATAATAGTATCACCTACTTCCCAAGGTTGTTATGAAGCTCAACTTAAATATTTGAAAAGTGCTTTGAAAAATGATGATGATGATGATGATGATGATAATAATGATAAAATACTTGTTGAATTGGCTCAACTATAGCTCAGCTCACTATCTCTTTAACTTTCTAAGTCAAAATGCCCCTCCTCCCTGGCCACCATTCCCTTGCATTTACAGTTACCCCTTCCACATCTCGACTTTCCCCATCGTGGTTTTGATACTTTATCAGTCAGCATAGGAAATTAAATGGGAATTTTGCGGAAGCTGTAGACAACACACGAAGGCCAGCAGATGACTCAGAAAATGTTTAGAAGCTCATAAATGCATAAAATATGTGTATGATATTATATATATCAACACATTTTATCTTTTAATGCTGTAACAATTCAGACTTCTTCTCTGGTATGGAATTAAGGCCCAATTTTTATGTGGATTTTCCAGATCTTGGGGTTGCTGTGTCCCTAACCCCTGCAATATGGAAGCTACAACTCTGTTGTGTCCACCATTAGAATGTAAGATCTTTGAGAGCAGGTGTCATTTTCGTTTTTTGGGGGGTATGTTTTTCTCCCCAGTGCTTAGCACATAATAAGTACTTAATTTTTTTCATTAATTCACTCCATGCATTCATTTATTTATTCAACATGGCATATGTGTGAAGGGAAGCAGAATTAGGAGAGGCTGAAAAGGTAGATCCAAGGCACAGTAATTCATATTTTATCCTAAAGGCAATGTCATTGTTCAGTCATTTCTCAGTCGTGTCTGACTCTTCATGACCCCATTTAGGGTTTTCATGGCAAAAGATACTGGAGCGGCTTGGCAAGAAAGAGCCACTGAGGTTATATGAGTAGGTGAGTGACCTGGTTAGATTTGTGCATCAGGATGATTATTCTGTCAGTTTTGTAAATAATGGATTAGAAAAAGGAGATACTGGAGGCAATTAGAAAGCTATCATAATAGTCCAGGTGGGATGTGAAGGGGCCATTGTGCTAAGTAGGCTCGATTTTAATTTTCAGTTGTCTAGAAGAAGTTTTTATGTACTTACATCAACCGTGCTAATTCTCTACCATTGAGTTGGCAGTGCACTCTAGAACCATTTATTTACTTTTCTGCTTAGTAGCTCTAGTAATGTTGTTGTTCAGTCATTTTTCAGTCATATCTTACCCTTTGTGACCTCATTTGGGGTTTTCTTGGCAGAAATACTGGATTGGTTTTGCCGTTTCCTTCTCCAGCTCATTTTGCAGATGAGGAAACTAAGGCAACAGGGTTAAGTGACTTGCCCAGAGTCATACAGCTAGTGAAGTGTCTGAGGCCAGATTTGAATGCAGAAAGAGGAGTGTTCCTGACACCAGGTTCAGTGCTCTATGCACTGTGGCGCTACCTAGCTGCCCCAACTCTAGTCATAAATACAATCTACTGGTCCTGGTTCAAGAAGACCCTGAGATAGAGTAGTCGAGAAAGATGGTTTGCTGTCATATTAATTCTTTGATTCTTAGGATATGCAAGAGTTCCTGTAAGCTTTGAAATAATTCTGACACTATTGCTATTTTTTTTCATTTTGAAAAAAAGGTATTAAACCACTATAATCATATCAATTTGGCCTTAACACTAGAAATAGTGCATTACAACATTGAGAGTACCAGAGTCATAGGTTGAGAAGCTGGGTTTGGAACTATCCTGAGCCTTAGCTATCTCATTTACAATCCTTGAGCTTCAAATTCCTGTAAAATGGGGATAAGCACCACATACAAAAGTGTTAGAAGAAAGTGCTCTATAAATATTGGCTTATTATTTATTTTAAAAGACATCACAACCTTCAGTTTCTAATTCTTAGTAGTCTTGCTCAAATTTAGAGTGACAGAAAAGAAGCAGAAAATAAGGGACTACCTTTTAACTCTCAATAACCAGATGAATACTGAGATTGATTCATGAACCAATTTGGAGACAAAACATGTTATTTTAAAATTCCATTTGGATTCATTGAACCCTTAGCTATTATGTTTACTTTCCAGATATTTGAGCCTATTTTATGGGCATCCCCAATAATCTTTTATGGGATGAGAGGAGATTTACTTTCCAAGTCGTAGAAACCCAAGTCATATACCCATTCAATCCTTGGTTTTAAGACAGTACAGGGACATGCAATTTTCAATCTTCTTGCTGCCATTTTTCAATCAGTTCCCATGTATTGTTAGTAAATTTATTATTTTTATAAGTATTAAATGTGTGGGGAATGACTAATTTAAAATAATTAATCAGTTACTAATTAAAATCAACTTGGCATCAAAGAGAGGCCTCTGTCCAGGTGTGCAGAGTGATAGCTTGGCTCTCCAAGTATCTTGTCATAAGTGTCTCCCCTGTTCCCCTGCAAGGTTGACTTGGACAGACCATCCCTTTGTGCCTAGGGAAGGGAGCCCATCACTTTGGAACTTTAAGACTCCCTATTGCGCCACTCCTCTCCCTCTTTGTACCCTGGCTTGCCCAGTTCTCTCTCCTCTGAGCCCTGGCTCCATACCATGTCCACCCCCTGCCTGTCTACCTGAGGCACCGGCTGTGCTTTATGAAGTCTGAAATTTTCTACTGGTTGTGTCTTTCCATGCAAACTCATTAGGCACTATTTACACCCGCTGCAGCTGCGAAGAGAGAGGTTCTGAACTCTGGCATTCTACAGTAGGCTTTGTTTCTCATTTACATTTGCATATTAAAGTGTTTGCCTGAAATAGGCTATTGAAATTAATTCAGGATTAATTGGTGTCTTTATCTCATTAGGACAATCTAATTTAAGGATGATGAAATTGTTTAGCCTCCCGTTTGCATAATTAGATTGCTTTGAATTGCTGTCATTATTGGCTCTTTAGCATCATCTGTAGGCCTCAAACAGACAAGAGCTTCAACCTCATAAAGACCAATCATGTGTTACAGCAGAGCACTGTTAACCCCTTTTAACCCAGACTCTGTCAGATTAGCAGTCACACAATAGGATGGCCTTGTTCCCTGGGAGCCATAGGAACGACTTGGTTTTCTGATGCTAGATATCTGGGCTCTTCTCATTCCTCATATTTGTCTCTGGCCTACAACTGATAGCCCTCTGTGAACATTCAGCTACCAAGAGACCTCTCCCTGGCTCTCTAGTCTTTGTCTGGGCTCTAACAATAGCTCATGTTTCTACTGAGCTATAAGGTTTACAAAGTACTACACACAAAGACTCTCTGGGGGAGAATAAGTATTATTTTCTTCTCCATTTTACAGACGGAGAAATGGAGGGCTAGAGAGATTAAATGACTTATCTAGGGTCTCAGGAAATAGTAGGTAGCAGAATGAGCATTTGAACCCAGACCTTCTGACTCTAAGACCAATGACTTTCCACTTTCTCACTTTCTTGCCTGCTCTGAAGTCTGTTCATAAACATACAGCAATTACAGAATTTTTCCTGGAATCCCCAAGGTATTGTGCTTATACTGGGGCTCATCTCCTTTCCTGGTAATTCAGCTTCAGCCTATAGAACCGCCTATCATTTCATGGCACATTGACTCCCTGGGGACCAACAAACAAGATTCTACAAATGGTAGGTTGCTATTGTGAGAGGTAATGGACAGAAAGAATTTAGCTTGGATTATCCACCATGGTCAGAGGAATGAAAACAGTGTTTGACTGGAAGTTCTAGTAAATTCAAGTCAATGAACATTTACTGATACATGCTTTAAGCCAGACACTCTACTAGGTGCTGGGAATACAAGGACCAAAATGGAAGCCTCTGCCTTCAAGGAGCTTACCTACTACTGAGTCTGTTACTAATATGCTTGGACTTGAGTGACCTTGGACAAGTCATATCCCCTCTCTGAAACTCAGTTTGCTAAGCTATAAAATAAAAGATGGACTAGATAATATCACAGTAGCACAGAATCCCAGAGTTGGATAGGATCTTAGAAGTCATCTAGTCCTAACTGTATCAAATAATAATTGTTGTTGTTGTCTAATCATATTCAGTCACATACTACTCTTTGTGACCCCATTTATGGTTTTCTTGGCAAAGATACTAGAGTGGTTTGCCATTTCCTTCTCCAACTCATTTTATAGATGAGGAAACTGAGGCAAACATGGTTAAATGACTTAGCCAGGGTCATACAACTAGTAAGTATTTGAGGCCAGATTTGAACTCCAGGCCTATCCATTGTGCCACCTAGCTGCCACCTAATAATAACAGGTAACATTTATATAGTGTTTTAATGTTTGCAAAGTGCTTTACAAATATTATCTCATTTGATCCTCACAAAAAACCTTAGAGGTAGTTGGTATTATTATCACTGTTTTAAAGATAAGAAAAATGAGATTGAGAGATGTTAAATGACTTACTGAAGATCACACAGCTAATAAATATCTGAAGCAGGATTGGAACTCAGGTCTTCTTAACTCAAGTTGAGCACTTGACCCCAATTCCTGCTGCCTGAACAGAAATCCCTTCCAAAGTATCACTGTTGACCATTCTTCCAATCCTTGCTGGAAGACTTCCAATGTTGGAAATCTTACTGTCCCTTAAGGAAGTACATTCTACTTAGAATTACTGTAATTGTTAGGAAGTTTTTTTTTTAATTTTTATTTTTCCTTGCAGTAAACAGAATTTTTAAGGTTGCTTCCAACTCCAACATTTTATGACTCTACTTTATGCCAATCATTAGACAAAAAGTCTTTGCTGGAATATAAAGGTCTAAAAGGTAGCCCTTAAGTTGAGTTTTAAAGCATTCTTTGAAGTGGCTTTTAACTAAGGAAATTATTTTAGAGATAACTTACCTGGAGAAATTAAACTAGTTTAATTCATTAGATGGCAACACATTTGAATCTCTCTAAAATGTGGAACCAATATGGGTTTTCCCCCCTGAAATTCCATCGACTCTGGCAGGAATGGTAATTAATAATAATAACAACAAGAGTTAGAATTAACATAGCACCTTAATGTTTGTGAAGCACTTTACAAACACCATCTCATTTCATTCTCACAACAACCCCATGAGGTAGACACCACTATCCTCATTTTAGAGACAGGAAAACTGAGGCAGACATGAAGTGACTTTCCCAAGGTTGCACAGCTAGTGAGTAGCAGAGACCAGAATTGAACCCAGATTTTTCCTGGCTCCAGGTCCTATAATTTATCCACCAAATCACCTAGGAATAACAGATCCATAGAACATAAGAGCTATAAAGATAAGAGCTCTTTTAGTCCTATACCCTCATTTTAAAGACAAGGGAGCTGAGGTCCAGAGAGGATGGAAGTGATTTTTCCAAAATCACATAGCAAATGAAGATGTGGAGTTAACAAAACTTCCATGTAATCAAAGATGCATCAATACCTTGTTGTCATGACAACCCTTGTGCTTCGTTTGCCTGGGGCATCTTTGGATGTACTTGGGAATATCTCTCCCTACTTAGTGGAAGCCACTGCCTAACAAAGCAGCTCCTCCCAAACTATTGGAAAGGAGCTAGCTAAAATCAAAATGGGGCAAAATATTATAGAACCCAAATGAACAAACTGTTAGCTTGAACTTTAGGACATTGTTACAGAAGGCATCCATATCTATACATTTCTCGATAAGAATTCCTAGGTGTCAATTCTTCCCAGCATTCTAAAGATAAAAGGTTAATAATGTAATTTCCATTTTATTAATGTGCTGTTGCATAGAAGAGTAGTGATGATATATCTAGGTCCCTAAGGTCCATGGCAGAGGGAAGACTTTAAATATTTTTTTTTTCCCATTGAACTGTATTTCCAACATTGGCTGGTCTTCCAAATGGCAGGGAATTTGTTTTGCTTCTCAGTACTATTGTGAATTCAGACAATTTACTTTACCTCTCTGGGCTTTGGTTGCCCTCATTTATAAACCAACTCAAGTCAAGCCAGCAAGCACTTATTAAGTGCCTACTGTATAAAATTAAAGTGTTGATCTAAAGGCCTTCTAAGGTTATTTCTGAAACCTATTTCTGCACAGAACTCACCAGACTTTAAATGCTTAACTAACATTAAAATAATAATAATAATAATAACCAGCATTTATATAATCTTCTGGTAGTCAATAAACATTTATAAAGCCCCAACTATGTGACAAGCACCATGATAAGTGGTGGAGATACAAACAGAGCCAAAAGATAGTTCTTTCTTTCAAAAATGTCACAATCTAATGGATTTAAGGTTTAAAGCTTTTAAGGTTGGTTAAAAACATATTGCATTAGAATGAAAAAGAAAATAAATTTTAGTCTTTGCTCTTACAGTAACTAGTTTTATGATCATAGGTCAGTGATTTAACCACTTTGGGCCCCCATTTCATCATTGGTAAAATGATGGAGGTGGGCTAGTTGATTTCTAGGGTCTTTTCTAACTCTGTCTTTTATTCTTATATTCTCAGTGCTCATCACACAGCAGGTGCTTAATAAGTGATTTTTAATTCATTCAATTTAAATTTCTATGAATATTTTCAGGCTAAACAGTCTTTCTACTTTGCTTTATACCTGATAATTGACCCTGAATACTAATGCAATATTTTCCAGTGACAATGTCCAGGGATTTCTTCACATACTGGTAAAAAGTCACAATGGCCACCAGTTCATTGTGTCCTTGAACAAGATAGCTTCCCCAGATCAGATGAGAATGAGGGCATCACTGCTCAGTTTGAAAAATAGAGTTGCTTCCAGGGAATGATCACCTACAATCTGGACCACCCTCACGTCCCCAGCTGCACATGAAATACCAGTGTTATAGTAAATGGACCACCAGTTTCTATCCATTGTAAAGAAAGCTAGAACACAAGAGAGACTGTTTGGTGAGTCATTTCACGTCTGGCAACATCTGGATATGTCTCATCACATTGCAAATTTATGACCCTGGAAACAACACGCTGATGCTGATGATCTTTCGCGAGGAGAAGCTTGAGTTGTAAACCTATGACCAGAGCAATGGCAAAGGGATGGAGTCACACTCTGAGATCTGACAGCTCTACTGGCCTGGGTCAGGCAGTTAAGGAGATGGAATGTTCACCTGTCCTAAACAAAGAGATGGTTTGGGATAGCAAAATGGAGAAGAAATGCTGAAGAGCAAAACCAGGAGTAGCCAGTTGGCAGGGCTGAGAAAGTGAAGCTAAAGTTTCACCATGGCCAAACTCAAAGAGACAGCAAAGGTCTTTGCCTCAAAGTTAGGCTCGCCCAATTTATTGGCTCACCCAATGGAAGTAACATGAATTTAAGGTATGATATTGGTTGATTCTCGATTTTCCTTCTAGTCAGAGCATGACTTAAGGAGTTAGAGATAAACTAGAAAGTGAAAAATAATAATTTAGAACATTAAAATTTATCAAACAACTCAAATTTCTACCCCAAACCAAGTTTTAGGAATGCTGGGATATTCCTGCTTCAACTTGTAGATATGACCCCTAGGTAAAAAGAAAGATATTATCTGTAAAATATTAGCATCCATGGAAAGAAGAAAGGGATGTAAGAATGAATAAAGCATTTATTAAGCACTGACTGTGTGTAAAACACTGTGTTAAGCACTGAGGAGATATATGTTATATATACATATATACATTTGTATATATACACACACATATGCATACATACATGCACACACATAGATACATGCATATATATATATATATATGTATGTGTGTATATATATTATAATCCCTGCTATATAGGAACTTACATTATAATGAGAGAAATAACACCTTCTGTTGGTCTCATACATGCTCAAATTTCTGATTTCTAAAAGTATGACATAAAATACAACTAAAAATATCATGTAGATATTACGTAACTAATCAAATGATCTATTAGGTGCCTTCTATGTGCCAAACACTATACTAGGTGTTGAGATTACAAAGAAAGGTAAAAATAGTACCTGCCCTCAAGTTCACATTCTAGTAAAGAAGACAAAAAAGACAAGACATATCATATAAACTATTTATATAGGATAAAATGGAGATAATCTCAGAGAGAACACACTAGAATTAAGGGGGATTAGGTGAAACTAACTGAAACATGAATGAAGCCAGGAAAACCAAGAGATGAAGAAGGAGACTAGGCCTGGGACACAACCAGTAAAAATTCACAAGGCAGAAGATAGAGGTCTTCTTGTGAGGAAAAACAAGGGATCCAGTGACATTGGATTGTGGAGAACATGGAGGTGAGTATAATAAAATTGGAAAGGTAGAAAGGGGCCAGGTTATAAAGGGCTTTAAATGCCAAATGGAAGATTTCATATTTGATCTTCGAGGTAATAAAAATCCACTGGAGTATATTGAAATGAGGGTGACAGGGTCAGATTTGTGCTTTTGGAAGATCATCTTGATAGCTGAGTGAAGGATAGACCAGAGTGGGGAGAGAATTAACACAACCAGCAGGCTACTGCAGTAATCCAGACATAAGGTGATGAGGGCCTGCACCAGGGTGATGGAAGTACTAGTGTAGAGAATGTGGCATATATGAAATGCTATAAAGCTAGAATTGAAATGATATGGCAGCAACAGGTTGGTTATAGGGCATGAGAGAAAGTGAGGAATCAAGGATAATGTCTAGGTTGTGAGTCTGAGTGAGTGGGAGAATAGTGGTACCCACAATAATAATAAGAACACCACAATAATAGTAAGAAAGGAAAAGGTGAAGGTTGGGGGAGGGTAAATGAGTTCTACTTTGGACATGTTGAATTGAAGATGTCTATGGAGCATCTCATTCAAGACACCTAATAGGGAGTTGGGTATGGATGACTGATTTTTCAGGCTGGATAAATAGAATTGAGAATCATTTGCAAAAAGATGGGAATTGAATCCTTGAGAGTTGACAAGATCACTAAGTGAGACAATATAGGGGGAGAAGACAAAAAGGCCCAGAACAGACTCCTGGGGAATACCTATGATTAGCAGGCACATCCTGGATGAAAATCCAGCAATGTGACTGAGACTGGTTAGACAAGTAGGAGGAGACTCAAGAGAGATTAGTGACTCAAAAACATAGATCATCAAGGAGAAGAGGGTCTTCAGCCTCCAATGAAAGGCTGAAGAGGGGTCAAGAAGGATGAAGATTTAGAAAAGGACATTAGATTTGGCAATTAAGAGACAATGGGTAACTTTTGAGAAAACCATTTCAATTGAATGATGAAGGGACAGGCACCAGAACACAGAGAAGTAAGAAGAAAATACAGGACAGGAAGTGGAGGCACCACTTGGGCATGGCTTTCTCAAGGAGTTTAGTCAAGAAAGGGAGGAGATACATAGGATGATAGCTAACAAGGATGGGCCTTTCAAGTGAGTGGATTTTGAGCATGCGAGAGGCATGGACATGTCTGTGGGGAGTAGGAAAGCAGCCAGGAGACTAACTGAAGACTAGTGAGAGTAGAGACAATAGAGAAGGAGGAGGAGGAGGAGGAGGAGGAGGAGGAGGAGGAGGAAGAGGAGGAGGAGGAGGAGACTGCTGGAAGAGACTGAATGGAATGCAATAATTGGTGCATATAGAAAAATTTGTCTTAGTAAGGAGAAGAGCCACTTCTATGTGAGTGAGGGGCAATGGGGAAAGTCATCTCTATGTGAGTTGAGGAGGGGGAAAAAATAAAGAGCTTTCTGCAAATGGCTTCAATTTTTTTCAGTGACATATGAGGCAAAGTTCTCAGTTGAAAGAGTCTGGGGAACAGGAAACAAGGGAGTGATGAAAAGGTTTGAAAAAGCTAGTAGGATAGTCAGTTAATCAGGGATATATTTATTTAAAAAATAATGAGGGCCCAGTTGAAATTACATAACATTAATTTGTTGGGTCCAGTGATCATGATTTTGTGATTTTCATTGGCTTTTTTCATTATCACATGAATAGGAGCAAAGGCAGTGGATGGTGAGAATAATGCAAGGCTAGGCAAGATGGGATAAATGGGCAAAAGACTTTAAGAAGAGGATAGTATTGAACTGGTCTACCAACGGGTGCAGTTGGTCAAGGAAGGAGAGTGTGGTCAGTATAGGAGCGATGGCCTGGGAAAGAACTGGAGCAAAGGGTTTGGAAGTCTTTGTGAGGACAAAGAACAGGGTTAGGATGAGGCAGAGGGAAAGGTAGAATGACAAGAGATTATGATCAGAAAAAAAAGTATTTTCAAGTTCATGAATATGGAAGTAGCACACTTATGGGTGATGTCAAGATCAAGGTTATGACTGTTATGTACAGCTGAAGTAGGGTGTAGGTGTAGGTCATGGATAATAAACTGAAGAACTGTTTAGGATGTTTGAGGAAATATTGATATGTATATTGAAGTCCCCTAGCATGAGGACAGCAGCTGAGGAGTGTACCCTCAAGTGCTAGAGGCAAATATCTGTCCTTACTGCATGATTCCCAATAGTAAAGTCTAAGGCTTCACATCTAGTTAGAAAAAGTGATAAAATGACAAAAAGAGTTGCATTATGAGATCCATGGGGATAGATTAAAGAAAATGTAATTAAGGAAAGGCTAAATTTATTTAGAGAAACAATACCATTTCTAGTTTTAGGTCTTTGCCATTTGTACCCCTGAATCATTGGTATTCCGTTGAAGAGAACTGAGTTTTACTAGGCCATGCATCTTTTATCATACCTTTCTCTGGCAGCATTTTATAATCAAGGATAACTCCTTGCTAATTCCTTTGGAATCCAGACTAATAACGTTAATCATGAATGGTGAACTTTGTGTATTTATAAGGATGTAGCAGGCAATTCTCTATGACTGGGACTATAATTTAGCTTTAACCTAATGGTCACTGATTGTAACAGTAAGTAATTATGTCAACTAAAGGCAGTGTTGATGGCTCCCAATGACAGCAGTGAGAGTCATGGCACCATTTTGGAACAGAGCTTGGCATAGCCATTTGAAAAAAAGGGTTGCCAAATGGAGTAGCATTCAAATACTCAGAAGCAGCTAAGTGGTAGAGTGGATAGAATGCTGGACCTGGAGGAAGGAAGACTTGAGTTCAAAATCTGGTCTCAAACATATACTAATGTATGACCCTGGACAAGACCCTTAACCTCTTTCTGCCATGGTTTACTCACCCATAAAATGAGGAGGTGAACTAGATGGCCTCTGAGGTCCCTTATAGCTTTAAATCTATGATCCTATATGGAAAACTTCCCTTAGATTTGAAACATTGCAAATAATTGTCTGGAGAAGTCATTCCAGAAATTTAAAGACACATACATACACACACGTAGATGTAGGAACTATGGAGCAAGTGTATCTTCAAAGTAGGTTTTCTTTTTTTCTAATTTTTGGAATGACTTTTCTAGACAATTATATGTTTATGCATATACATATATGTGTGTGTATGTATGTGTGTATACACACATATACACACATCTGGTAGTACCTGTTATTGAGGACTTGCCATATTGATGCCTGACTTAATGCAGACACCCAATAGGCTTTAACTTGGCTTTAGCTTAGAACTCCCAAGCTCAAGCAATCCACCATCTTTAGGCCTGTGCATCACACCTGAAGGTTACTATATATTATTTTTATATTGTAAAGCATTATGTTACAGACACAAATAAATATTAACATTTAGCTAAGAGATGAAATTGTAAGATGTCAGGTTACTGAATCATGTTTCCAGAGGCCATACTCCCTTCTATATACCTAGTTCATGTTTATTGATTTCTTTCTTTTTTAAAGAATCTTTATTGGTCTGTCCTATACTATTTGCCATATGTGACCTTGAGTAAGGCAGTTAAACTATCTTGGCCTCAGTTTCCTCATCTTTAAGATGAGAGAGGGAACTAGATGACTTCTGAGGTCCCTTCAAGCTCCACATCTATGATCTTAAGTGAAACAATTATACTGGGACTTGGTAACTTTAAAAATAATAGTGTGGAAGAGTCATTCCAAAATTTAAAAAAAACTCCCACTTTGAAGATAAATTGTTTAAGCTGGCTGCACAGTTACCAAATCCTAGCCTAAACTTTTGATTTGATTTGGTGTTGTGTAGATCTGACTTTTGGCTTTCTGATGTACAGTGGAATTATTTTTCCAAAATAATTACATACACATGCTATGGCATATACAATCAAGGGAAAGGACTAGGTATCCACAAAGGGTTCATAAGAAGAGTTTTATTCTGTGGAATAGCTTGAAGAAAAACAAAATATCTAAATATGTTTCTTTCCTCACTCAGTGCCTACCCCAAAGGTGATGGCTGACAGAAACCAACTCTTTTTTAAAGACGCTGCTGATGGGAAGGGAGTGGTCTTCCAATCTAGTTTGCAATCCATTGCACTGTCTCTGAGTCTGCTGACCTCTGATGTGCACACCAAGAGGACTTTGACAACAGCCATTCAATAAAGATGCAAAGACCATATAATTCACTAAAAATTGGTCGTGATAACCATTCTGATTTGTATGCGTGCACACAAAAATGCATACATATATACACATACACACACATATATATGTGTGTGTGTATATATATAAATACGTATATATATAGAGAGAGAGACAGACAGACAGAGAGATAGAGAGAGACAGAGACAGAGAGACAGAGACAGAGAGAGACAGAGAGAGTGGGAGTGGCATCACTCACTGACTCTGCTGAAACTAATCACCAGTAGGTAAGATAAGTATTAAGAGGCCTCATTGAGCACTTTTCCACCAACAACCAGAAAAAAAAGATTGTTTATTAGTTCTTCATCAGTGAAAGAGATAGGAAGAGCTTATGATGTTTTGAGAATTGGAGGAAGAGAACAATGGTGGGCAGACATTCATGAGTAGAAGAATTTCCTATTAATGGAGATTGAATAAGCATTGGCCTGGAGGAAATATGTGGAATCATTTCTTGGGTGTCTTAACAACATAGGAGGCATTATCATCTGTTTGAGATCATTATATTTTGGGAGATAGAAAGGATGACCTTCAAGGCCTTTTTCTTGCTTTATGGCTGTATAATGTGTTAGCTTCATATTTATTTTATATAAATCACATATAATATTTTATAGAGTTGGATATTAAGGTTTTATATCTTTATCTGAGTTTTTGTTTCCTAGATATTTTGTTACTATAAATAGACATGTGCCTGTTCTCTGTAAATTTATTATAGTCATATATTTTATTATACAAATGGATGAGTTAGTATGTACAAAACACTTCATAGATAAATGAAATAACCAAGCTAAACAGAAGTCAACAAAATTTTTCATTGTTATGAAATCTGATTTTGTAAAATGATAACAAAAAAATTAGTTTCAGTTCATCCAATCTGTCCGTTGGCTGTAGAATAGTGCTAGGGACAGAGGTGCAGATGAGGAAATGAAAAGGAAATCAATGTATAATCCCTTCCTCAGAGAACTTCAAACTACAAAGAAACAAACACATGTGGAAATATATAACAATGCATGTATCAGAAATAAATAACCAAATACACTATTAATCACTAGCCTCATGTACTGGGAGTGTTGATCACATGTCTGAAGAACAAAGTAATCTCTAAGATCCTCTAGATTGAACAGCTTTAATTGGATGATCTTGGAGAGATATATTATTGTGAAGGGAAAGTGCTTGGTATCTGAAATCAGAAATCCTGGGTTCAAAGGGCTATTCTTCTACTTACCACAAGTATGACCTTTAAAAAACCCTTCTCTTTCTTTATGTCTCCATTTCCTACAAAATGAGGTGGCTATGCTCAAAGATTTCCTCAGTCTCTTCTGGCTCCTAATCTATTGTCTGTCCCCAAATTTCTTGTAGCACTTTATCTGGTTCTCCTTTGTTCCTACCACATCCTACTTGTGATCAGAAATATTTTTTATGAATATCAGTGTAGGGTGGTAAAAATAGCATTAGTTTTAAAATCAGAGAACCTTGGTACAAATCCTACTTACTAACTTGGTTTAGTCCCACCTCAGCTAAACCTCTGTAAGCTTTAGTTCCTCACTTATAAAATGAGATGATCGGTTAGACTAGTTGACCTTTAAAGTTCCATCTAATTCTAAATCTATGAACCTATATCACAGCTCCATTAATCTGGAAGCTCCTTTAGACAAGAACTGTCATTCTCCATTTTTGCATCCATTACACCACATTGTACACCAAATAAATTCTTTAAGAAGGGCATATTGAATTGCATTGAATTGAATAGTCTATGACCCTGTAGAATGATATTCTAAAGATCTCATGGAAATCAAGTTTGAAGAGGAAAAGGACATAGTTTGGTAGAAAGGAGAAAGCACACATTCTCAGAATGGAACCTAGCAAATACAGAGGTTACAAGGTGAGAATGAGGGACTCCTGTTTGCTGAATATCAATTAAGTTTGCTTTGGCTAGAGTGGACAGATTCTTCTCCATGTTGCAGTATAGAATACTACATGAGCTTTGCAGGCAATGTCCTTTTAAGGTGAAGACAAATAAATCACCCACTGATGGTGAGTCTTTCCATGATCAAAGAGGTTACTCCCCTGAAAGCAGGTACAATCTGTTGATGGGAACTTAGTTAAAGCCTTTCTAATTTTGTAGAACCTTTCAGAACTTATGTAAGGGTGGCATCTCCCTGAAGGCTCCGGGTTACTAGTGATGAAGCATTGGAGTGGGAGGGTTGAATACCCGAGTTTTATTTTAAGTAAACAATAAAACCCCTACACATCTGTCCTGATGAGATCTCCTATAGTTCTGATGTTAACTCATAGGCTATTGCATGTTGTAGAGGGAAGTTTCTGCATCTCCAAGTACCAGAGTCATTTTGAGATGTGACCCCAATGACAATAGAAGGGAGGAATGTGCCTCCCTTCAGGAGGTCACCTGAATCTGGGATTCTTTCTTGTGAGATGAGAACCATTTAGGGTCTTGTCTATGGATCTCGGTCTGAGATTTGGAGGAGGTGGAAGGGTGTTGCTGAAATCCATTCAGAGAGTGTCCAAACAGCTAATTTGTTTGTTTGTTTGGTTTTGTTTTTGTTTTTTTAGTGAGGCAATTTGGGGTTAAGTGACTTGCCAGGGTCACACGGCTAGTAAGCAAACAGCTAATTCTTAAGAAGAGAAGCCCAAGGTGATGATGTAGTTGTGAGTTCCTTGTTTCTGGAAGTAGTCAAGAAGAGGCCAGAGAGCCGCTTGCCAGGATACTTTCTGGCTGTCTGACTTTGGCCGTATCCAACCTTTCTGAGCCTTCATTTCCTTATTTGTAAAAAATGGAGTTTATAAAATCTATAGTATCTATACCCACAGTGTTGTTTTAGGGATGAAATTGAGTAATGTATGTCATGATATTTATAGACCTTAAAAATCAATAGAGACTTCCAGGTCATTCGAATACCAACATGGAAAACTAGACATTTTCTATGATCCACATGACCCATGATTGAGTGAAAGCCATGATTAGAGGCAGCATAGTATACTGGAGAGGAGTGAGGAAGCCTTAGGTTCAAATATCACCTTAGATATGGACCACTTCTGTAATCCTGGGAAGTCACATATCTTATCTGTGCCTCAGTTTCCTTATCTGCAACTAGGGGGTTGGTCTGAATGGCTTATACAGTCCCTTCTACTTCTGAGTCCATGATCCTATCAACTCACTTTTAGAGACCTTGATCATAAATAACATATTTCTCACAGCAACCTTTTGAGATAGTAGGTAGAACAGGTGTCATTATTCCCATTGTATATGTAAGGAAACTGATGGCTTTATCCAGAGTCTCCTGACTTGCAGGTATCTATCTGATTCCAGGTCCTAAAGGCCTTTCTGTTACTGAGATTTTGAGAAGGGTTTGGCAATGGAGTGGATAAGGAAGGTAGAGGGAATAGAGTTGAAAATGACTCCGAGATTGGCAATGAAAGGGATGAGGAGGACTGTGGTGCTATTGACAGTAATGGGGAAGCTGGGAAGCTTCCAGCAGGCTTGTGTGTACACATTCTCACTGTGAGATTTATTAATGAAAAACATTTCTTTTCCTGCCTGTCCTCAATCCCTACTTACTCTGAACCCATCATCTCTAGATTTCTGTGCTATTTGGTTATCTCCCCTACTGTTCACTGCTCTTGTCAGATGACCTGTGTGTAGACATCAAAAGCTAGTGTTTCGTTGAGTTTGCTTTCCTGTTTTAATCATGCTGCTAAAGCTGGCTGGAAATAGGGCAATGCAGCCCCTAATCATGCTTTCCCAGGGAGCATGTCACTTTAGAAATTTGCCAAGTTTCTTTGTTCTAAAGGCTCCCAGAAATTTTTCCCCCAGTATCTTGGCTCTGCATGTCTTTCTTAGTATTATCTATCTCCTCCTTGGCATAGATTAGGGACAAAGGAAAATCAGCCTCCACTGAAATATCCAGAATACTCTTCTGGGAAACTGAGGCCCAGGAAAGGTGTATTTCATAAAGACACAAAGGACAATACAAGATTCAAATATAAGAAGTGTGATCTTCACAGTCAACAACCATAGAGAATCCGAAGACTCCAGGCATAACGGGTCCTTTACCTACATGTTGTGACTTTTGAAGTTCATGGCAATCTTCATGTGTTGCAATCAGGTCAGACTGGGAGAATTGAATGCAAACTTGAACAAGTCTGCTCGGACTGCAAGATTGCTTCATGAGGATGAAAGTGATAGATGTTTTTTTTTTTTTTTTGCTTATTTGTTTTGTTTTGTTTTGTTTTTCATCTAGGGATTCTTCTATATCCTTGGAGGCAGTAGAGCTTAGTAGCCAAAGAATTGGACTTGACATTGGGAAACCTAGGCTTAAATCCCAGTCTAGGCAAATCACTTGATCTCTCTATACCTCAGCTTTATTATCTATAAAATGGGGATAATGAGACTTGCACTATTTACCTCACTGGGTTCTATGGAGAATAAGATCGTGCAACTTCAAAATGCTATACAAATGTAAATTACTATTAGACAACATTTCCAGGCAGATTCTATATTCCTTCTCCTCATGTGCTCCATATTCTGGTCAAAATGCCCTGCTTACCACGGTTTGCTGTACACAGGCTAGCCTCCACACCTGAAATCTTGTCCCTTCCCACCTCTTCCTCTTGGAACCCTTAAATCCCTTTACAACTTAACTCATGTACCACCTCTTACAAAATGACTTTCCTGATTTCCCCAGGTGTTAATGCTCCCTTAGAATTATTTTGCATTTAGCATTTAGCATTTAGCTATTTAGCATTTACTTTCTCTCCAGTAGAAGGTAAGCTACTCCAGGACAGGAATGTATGGTTTTTTTTGTCTTTGTATCTTCAGCTCTACCAAGCATAAACTATAAAGACCCAGAGCAAAGGGTGTTGGTAAAGCAGGCATGATTGAAGAAAATGGGCAGATGACTTTGTGAAAAAGAAGTATAACAAATAAGCAGTGGTATTCATCACAACAAAACAAGGAACAATGACAAAAAAGTGATAAAAGCCCCCACAGTTGGGTAGATTCCTTTTGATGATCTAGGATAGACAAGTGTTAAGGGATTAAGATTTGCATAGTTGGAGGGAATACTCACATTGATAAGATTACTCCTTGAAGGATCTCTAATAGTAAGCACTTGATAAATGTTCTGTCTAATCTGTCTATCAGTCTCTCTATCTATCTATCCCTTCCAGTCTATCTATCTATTCCTTCCTTTCTTCTTTCCTTCCTTCCCTCCTTCTTCCTCCTCCTCCTCCTTTTTCTCTCTCTCCTTTCATCTATCTGTATCTATATCTATTTCTGTCTCCATCTACATATCTTTCTGCCTCTCTTCTGTCTATTTGTCTACCAATCTCTGTCCATTCGTCCATCTATCTATCCATCTATCTATCATCTCTCATCTGTCTGATTTCATAGGTAGAAACTCCTACTAATGCAGATCATATGCCAGTAAACAAGCCTTAAAGACTAAGACATACAGCCAACAAGTATAACAAAAAGATTTGATCCCAGCGCTTTCTGACTCTAAATCTGGCATTCTACCTATTAAGCCATCTTGCTGCTTATTTGAGGTAATAAGTATACACAGATTTCCTGAGGCAGCTGGTGGTGTAGAGAATAGTGCTGGGCTTGAAATCAGGAAGACCTGAATTCAAAACATGCCTCAGACACATTGAATAACTATGTGACCTTGGGCAAATCACTTCTGTTTGCCTCAGTTCTTTCGACTGTAAAATGAGGATAATAATAGCATCTACCTTCCAAGGTTGTTGTGAGGATAAAATGAGATAATATTTGAAAAGCTGGCACAGAATAGGAGCTATATAAATGCTTATTCTCTCCCTTTCCTCCCTGTGTACTGACTAGCTATTCCATAGGGATAGAATGTAGGGCTCAAAGTCAAGAAACCCAAAGTTTCAGTTCTGTCTTCAACATCAACTAGCAGCATGTCCCTGGACAAGTACCTCAGTGCTCCTAGGCAACTCTGTAAGACTACAAGCTTCAAGAATGGCTGCCTATCTGTATTGGTAGGTAAAGCTTGCTCACCTGCAGCTGTATGCAAAGATGAAATCTCCAGCACACAAACTGAAGAGTCATTATGAAAAATATTTCTTCCCCACTCCCCAACCCCTGATTAAGAGTCATTTTTGGGGGAAGCAAGAGGGCTGAGCTTACAAGAATGTATTCTTCTGACTTTTCATTTTCTAGTTGAACTATCGACAGAGTTTGAAATTTGTCAGTTTTTCATTTTACTTTCCGTAGTTAGCCTTTGCTGTTGTTGCTATCCATGAACTATACGCCATTGTATTATGGGAAAGATAGAGCTGAGCACCAAGCCATACTGCTCAGAAATACAAGACTCTACATAGAATCTAGGCAAACATTCCTAGGAAACACAAAATGATCATGTGAAGTTTTACATGTTGTCTTTTACATTGTATCACACGATTTGGGATGCGAAATGAAGATCACATTCATTAAACTTTAAGAATAATCAGTATAAATATGTTCTCTTCTGAGTGGTTTTCAGTCTGTATGTAGTTATTTTCCATTCGACTGCTGCCACAGAAGGATTTGTGTGTGTGTGTGTGTGTGTTTCTCTCTCTCAAATCTTGTAGGAAGAGAGCAGAGAAAGCAAAGTTAAGAAAATGAACTCTAACCCCAGTTTAAACATCCTCACTTGCAGATATATTGGATATTGTTACTGTATCTTTAAAAGAAGGAATAGGATCTTGTGAATGACAATTTAACTGCCATTGCAGAGACAGTCTGTGAGAGACTGAGTAAGTTAACTGTCATCTCTGAGAAGTCTGTGGGAGGACTGAGAGATGACAATAAGAACTTGAGTTTCGTATAGTTAGGTGTCATGGAGAAAGAGTTTGTGAGAGAGGATGAGTTAACTGTCATCTTTAAGAGAGGCAATTTAAGAGTACCAAATTTAACTGTTATTCTGTGGAGATGAGCTTCTGTGGACAAGATATTTTGAGGAGAATTCCTGAGACACGTTGGATGTCATGCTGAGATGGCTGTCTGTGGAAGAATGAACATGTTAGCCAGTGGTTACAGGTGACTGTAGCTTGTGACTTTTCTAACAGCTAATATGATGCAGACCATGTATATTATGTTGTAGACATGTATACGCATTATACATGTAATGTACTGCAGACCTGTAGAAGGGTATAGACATACACTATAGAGATATGCAATACAACCATGTAATATACTAGACATGTAAAGTGTTGCAGACATTTGTATATATGTATATATAGAGAGACGATATATGTATACAAAACACACCTATACATAATGGGGGTTCATTTATACAGACAGAGGTACATAAATATATGTACATATTAGAACCTTTAAAAATAAAGTGTTCTGAATCATGAAATAGTGACTGTCACTAGAAATGTTCAAAGAGATTGCATGATTATCTGTCAAGGATGCTGTATAGAATTAGCATTACATTAGGCAGGAAGTTAGTCTAGCAGCTAACTCAGATGTGATAGTATGAGTTGGTGCTTTGATTCTACTCTCCTGCTGATTTCACTATCTGGGACTGCAGGAGTTTCCATAATTGTACAATTAGTATGCATACTTACATATGTTTCACACACACACATACACACATTTACACTATATACACACATATGCATCATATCTACACATATATCTATATAGACATACACATATGTTTGTATGTATATATGCATAAACATTCATGTGTTATATATTGTATATTATATTTAGACATATCTGCATTATCTGTTACTCTTAATAAATCTTAGAGTCAATAAAATTAATGTATGTGTAAGTCTATAATATGAGTTTGATGCTGAAAGATAAATAGCTTATAGAAAAAGAGCTAGCTTTTAATTTTAAAAGTGGTTTATGCCTCAAAGCTGATTAATTAATGTGATAGTTTCTGTATTAGGGAAGAATTTAAGAGGGAATATAAGAATATACCCCATGGCAAGCCTTTGATCCTGATTTGAGAGAATTAGTAAGGTGATAAATGATTCTAGCAGCAGGTTGTGGGGAGGTAGTTTGGTGTATTTGTCTTTAAGAATACCCAAAAGGTTCTTTTCTCACTTGATTACACATACCCATATTCTCATACAAAGATTTCTATAAGTTGGTTAACTAAAACCCCCATTACACATGGGGTCTTAAGCCTGTTACATGTAAGATGTAGAAGTAAATGCTTAGCTAAATAACTTTTTTCCCCTAAAAAAGCTATGATACAAATCCAGATTTAGGTTGGAGTTGGTAGAGAAAGTTCCCTTTTAGGAGTACAGCTCAACATGTGACCATTGTCGCAAAAAATCTAAACATTAGAAAGGTTTGCTCTCCCCTTTGCCCTTCCCTCATAAAGAATTAGATTAACAGAGCATCAATCACTGGTAAGACACAGATAGGAAATCTGAACCCTGGTTCTTAAGTATTCAAGTCATCATCCATTTACAGGTAGGCCTGCCCTATTCACTTGTATGCCATTTGCTATCAAAATGTAAGGATGAGGTTCTTGATTACCCCACACGCTTAAAAACAACGCTTAAATCTGTCAGAACCAAATATGAACAAGGTCCATATACCTCTTAATCATTCAAAGCCATTGTTTAAGAGACTTGGTCTCTCCCTAAGGAATTTATATTTTTTAAAGAACTATGTCAGAGCCAGATAGAGATTATGAGGGTCCAGAAGCAGAAATGTTGGAGCAAATAGGAAATTCTAGCTCACCTCTGGCAAGTAAAGGTAGGCCAATGACAGAGAAGAGGAAGGTTTACAGGCATCTGAGAATAGAAGACCTAGGTTGAGGAAAATCCTAAGGAAAGGAGGAATGTGTAGAGAAGCCTTAACCTTGTCTTCAGACTTAACCAAGTCTCCTTTTCCCCGCTTTGTTAGACCTTCTACCATCTTCTCATTGGTGTCCTAGACACATCCTTGAATCAGCTGATAGTAGTATTTCCATCAGGAGCCAGGAACCCACTATGCTATGCCTAATGGGAAGTCCTTGAGCATCCCACTGAGGAAACAGAAGTCTTCCAGCAACCTAGAGATATGAGTTACACATTTGTCATGTGTCCTCTTGAGCTAACTTTCCTTAGGCCTCTATTCTTGTGGGAGAAAATATTAATGGTTGAGATGAAGGAGGAAGGGGTTTGTACCAATTTTTTTTATTGTACCACCTTATTAAATACTCCTTTCAAAATTAACTTGCTTACTTAATTGATTTTCAAATAATAATCTTGAAGTGAAGCACATGAATGGGACTTCATGCCAATGTTATTACAGACAGTTACCCCATTGCCCCACAGAAGTACCCTAGAACACTGATTGGGAAATACAGCTAGGTGAGCTCTGGAGATCTGTGAGAGTAGCATTTGGGATAAAAGTCTTCAGAGGCTAAGAAAGCTACAAAAGTACAAATACTTCAGCATGAAAGTCAGAAGAACCTTCCAGAAGAAATTTTCTTTGAGACAAGAAAAAAAAATGTTTAGCTACTTTTTTTTTCCCTGCAAAGCCAGGTGCCTCTAAAAGTTAGGATGTTACCAGTACTCTATAAATCATCAATCTGTCCATTTATTCTCTTATTCATTCATTAGTATATTAAGTGTAGCACCTAGGATTTTATGAGTTTTTAATAAATGCTTGTTGACTGACTGACTGATTGCAAGGACTTTTGCCAAGGATTTAAGTAAATTATTTAAATAGACTCCCACTGTAAATTGCATTTCTCTGATATTTCATTTGAAAGGTCATACAATAAAACTCCTTTTTTTATTGTTGTTTTAAAAGTGATTAATTTTCTTTTTATTGTTGTTGTTGTTCTAAATAAATATTTCTTGTCGATTTAGTTACCATGGTTTCCAGATCCCTGACTGAACTTTGAAGATGGCAATTCAGTGAAACCTTCTTCTGAATACTTGTGCATGTTCTTTGTGCGTAATTAAGTTTCCAGGTTGCTTTGCTATCTTGACAACAGCTGCCAGATCTTGGCAGTAAGGTTCCATCTTAATCTAGCACTCTGTCAGAGGTCAATAGGGCAGGACATCATTTCAGAAAATATGTTTTGAAAATGGGGCAATAGATATAAATAAAACCAAAAACAGATTATTTAAATGCATGATGTACTTTCCAAAAGACCTCTTCAATAGGAGCTGAAGCACTGAAAAACACTGAGAGCCACAATGCATTAACAGCAACATGTTCCATAGTGAATAATGCTATGGTGTCACATGTGGGCAGTGCCAAAATTCTGGCCGTCATTAAGAATGGAACCACAGTTTCCAGTGAGCCAGCATCTCTGGACGAGTTAATGAAATCCACATGCCAGAGCAGTGACGCCCAGAAGTCTTTCATAGGCCAGGAAAACAAGCTCAATTTTTCTTAGAAAAGAAAGGCTTTACTACCTGGTAGTCACTAAAACTGGCAAAGAGATGAACAATGTGAGGTTGGTGGTTTAAACTCTCATTGGCTCCTTTGTCAAAAACATGTCTTCTTCATCATCAATTGTCATTGTCATAAAAAAGTATATATTAAAGACATCTAGATGGTGCACTGAATAGAGTGATGGCATTGGAGTCAGGAAGATCTGAGTTCAAATCCAGCCTCAGAAACTTAACTAGCTGTGTGACTCTGGGTAAGTCACTTAACCTCTGGTGGCCTCAATTTCTTCGTTTGTAAAATGGGGATAATAACAGCTCCTACCTCACAGGGTTGTTGTGAGGATCAAATGACATAATACACATTACTTAGTACATAGTAGGTGCTACATAAATGCTTATTTCTCTCCCCTCCCCCTCTCCCTCTCTAATTCTGTGTAATGGTTTATTAGGACAGTACAAAGAAAGCTATACAGACACAGTCCTTGCCCTCAGAGAGCTTATATTATTATATCTCCTTCAAGAGTATTTTTAGTCTTTCCTGCTATTTTCATCTCAAATGACTTTTGCAGGTATACCATTCTACATGGCCCTTTAAAGTTAATTCTAGGTTGCATGTGACCTGTGAGTCATTGCTCATATCCAATTAACATGTAATGATATTAAGGGCTATATAGCAATGGAACAGAAAACTGTTTGAGATGTTGAGAGAGATTTGGCAACTGTTTAGAAACAATGTGAGGCCCTGAAATTTTATTCCTGACCCATGAGAGCAGAGACATGGGGTGGGGGAAGAGAGATGTAATTGCAAACAAGCAAAGGAAAGTGAGGGGTTTTAAATGATGAGATGAGGATATTTAGTCTCCATGAAGTTAAACATGATTGGCAAAGAAGCAGTGAAGAAGAAATGTCAGAGAGGCATCTGGAGAAGTAAGCCTGAACAGGAGTGAGGGAGGTCATAGGTGGAAGAGTAAATTTGGGGGGATCAGTGGACCAGAGAAGAGAATCCTTTTGCTAACAAAATATTCAGCTTGACAATTTCTGTCTGCTAAGTTAGCAGGGGATGCTTTCACAAGGACAGGAAGATACCTTTCTTAAATACCCACTACTTCAGAAGGACAAGCATAGGATCTGAAACATTTTAAATTCAGCCTTTAAAATATCTCACTTCACTTTGTATAGGCTGTTCAGACAGATTTCAATTTTATGGAACAAGATGCCCCCACCACCAGGGTAAGCTCATCAACTCTAACCTCACCACCATGCTGCTGATTCAAGCCTTGATTGACACCAGCTCTCTCAGGTTCCTCTCACTTCTGATTGGAGGACTGGAGGACAGAGTACCAATCTCCTCCCAATGCCTTCTTTTATAGAGAGCAGGAACTAGGCTCTTAACTTTGCTTCTGCTGCTTTGCCTGGTTTCAGCTCCGTGGAATAACACACCTGGTGTCCTCTTACTGCTGCCCCCCACTCTTTCCCTGCTTCCTTTCGTGTGTTATTTCCCACTTTAGTTTGGAAGCTCCTTGAGGGCAAGGACTGTCTGGACTGTCTTTCTTTTTATTAATCGTATCCTTAGAGCATAACACAATGTCTGGAACATAGTAGGCACTTAATAAATATTTATGGGATTGAATTTTAGTCAATAGTTAAAAACCAAATAAAAAAAAAACAAACTCTACAGTAATAGTTTACATTGATGTTGTGGTTTATAGCTACTGTTTTATTCCAGTTAGGGACAATGCCCATACTTAGTGAACTTAGTCAAATACAATTTAGTGACATCAAAACAAACCTGTAGTGTCATTACCTTAGAAGTTATCATCCAACCCTCTCCTTTTACAAGGAGGAAACTGAGGGTGCAGAGAGATTAAGTGATTTGCCTAAGGTCATATAGGTAGTAAGTAGCAGAGTGGACATCCTCAACCCCTTAAGGATTGGAGCAAGGAAAGAGTAGGCAAAGTAGAGTCTCCTAGGGAAAGGATACAGAAAAGAGACACATACAACATCATCAGTGTAGTCATCCCTGGGTCCTTGTGGGTTCTCATCTTGTAATCCAACAGAACACAGCTAAACCCAGGAATCAATCAACTCCGGCCAAAACTGCAGCTGTGTCTGAGTGGCCCGCTGTCCCTAGGGTTTGTGTCTTTTTGTACAAGGATGTAGATGGGCTACTCAGGTCTACTTCATAAATATACCCATATAAGGTAAGGAAAGTCCTATCATAATATCAATCAACAATCAACCAGTCAACTGATAGGCATTTATTAACTGCTTATTATATGCCAGGGACTGCATTAAGTGCTGAGGATATAAAGAAAAAGGAAATAAAGAAAAGTAATCCCTTCCCTTCAGGAGTTTACATTTAATTGGATACCACTTCAAAGGGGACCAGACTCAATTGTATATTCAGGTTGGTGCAATGCCTTTGTTGACCATATCTGTTAACATAGAGTGAAATCTGTTATATGAATTATCTCATTTGGTTCTCCAATTAACCCTGTGAGGCAGATATCACAAGCGTTATTGTTTCCATTTTAGAAATAAAAAAGGAGGCTCAAACAAAGTAAATGTCGCCCATGAACAGCCTGGGTGTAGGAGCACAAAGATAATAGGAACTCCATGGTGGTAGCAAAAGGAAAATTTGTAAAGGTGAGAAGGTCATACATTAAATGGGAGAAGTGACAGAAGCCTTATAAAAATCATGTGAAATCTTTTGCTTCAATGGTTCAATCCAGATAGAGGCTTCAATGAACTTAATTAGAGTATTCTCTTATATTTAGACCATTCCTCAGCATGCAACCTATAGAATCTCACAGATTTCCTGGCAACTACAGATAAAGAGGTTCACTTAGCCACCACTGACACTACTCACTCCCTGACTGAAAAGGCGATGCATAAACTTTACTCTCCAGGTCCAAGAGTGATCCATGTTGTAGTTGGAACTTCAAGAGACTCTGTATTCATTGTTTCTGTATAAAGAGTACAAATTCTCTGACTACTTCACCTATGTGATACAGGTACTGAGTGACAGAGCAAAGAAACAAAACAAGGACTCACCACTCCTCCCCTTGGTTCTTTCCACTATTCCATGAACATTCATTCTGTAATGATCAGTAAGACCTCATGACCTTACCTATCATGTATCCCACCAATTTGTCTTCCTGAGTTCAAATCTGGCCTCCTTAACAGCTGTGTAACCCTGGGCAAATAAATCACTTACTCCCATTTGCCTCAGTTTCCTCATCTGTAAAATGATCTGGAGAAGGAAATGGCAAGCCACTCCAGTATCTTTGACAAAAAGAAAACCCCAACAAAACCCAAATGGGGGTCTCAAAGAATCAGATACCACTAAAAACAACGGAAGAAAATATGAACTCATGTGTATATACATATGTATATATGTGTATATATAGAGAGAGACAGTTCAATTCAACATAGTCTAATCTGATTAACCAGGATCTTCAGTGAATCAGAACATTTTCTTTCACTTCCCTTAAAGGAAAGAGGCATATCATAAGGGAAAAATAATAAAAAATACTCATCTTAAGGTTTTATTGAAAACCAAAAGCAAAACCCATAGCGTACAAGCTGGGTATCGGTGCATAGTATAGTAGAATATTAAACTTAACATAAAAAAACAACAAAGCTGATTTCCAATTCCAACATTACCATTGATTAGCTCTATGACCTCAACAAGTCATTTAATGTCTCTGACCCATAGTTTTTCTTTATAAAATGGAAATAATAATCCCTGGATTTCCTACATTCTATAGGAAACCTTTCCCTATCCACTTAATTCTGATGCCTTCCCTCTGTTGATTGTCTCCAAGTTATCCTATATATAGTTCATAAGGTTGTTTGCACATCATCTCCCCATTGGAGTTAGCTCCCTGGGGACAAGGACTGTCTTTGGTCTCTCTTCGTACCCCCGATACTTAGCACAGTGGCTGGTACTTAATTATTATTGACTGACAGATTGACTGAATACTCTCCAAAGTTATCCTAAAGAATCAAATGAGAGATGTTTGTAAAGTACTATCTGAGTGTTGACTGTTATCTTTACTATCACCAATATTTTCTACATTAGGTTCTGCAATATGTTGACACGAAAATTGGAGCATTGATTCTCATACCCACAGACACTGAAAGACTCTCATTCAACCACAGCAGTAAACCATTAAATGGTGTTCACTTTCTGTACTGTACTCCCTAAGGTAAAAAGTTGATTCATATATTTTAAATTTTCAATAATGAGATTGAAATTTTAAAAGGAGAGTTTTCTGGATGACCTTCAGGTAACCAAGACAGCAATTCTCCCAAATATTCTGATCTACTGAGGTCTAGTTGCATGCCATTATCAAGGGTTAGCACTACAGAGTGGATAAAGAGCAGGTGCGGAGTCAAGAAGGCCTAGGTTCAAGTAGTCTGGCTCTGATGACATCTTGCTGTATGACTCAAGGCCAACTCACTTAACCTCTTGGTTCCCTCAAGTGACTTTCTGAGACTATGAATTAAACATGAATTGTACATCAGAGTGAATGGAATGAATTTCCATATCAAGAATTCCCCACATGATGAAATTAGAGTTCTAGGAAAAAAAGTGGAAAATCACTTAGAAATCACTATCTCCCCATCTTCTCTGTCTTTATAGTAGCTGTCCCCCATGATTGCATTTCACTTTCTACTCAACTTCCCATTCCTTGGATTGCTTCAGGACTCAACTCAAGTAGCTTTCTTATCCTGAAAGATTCTTCTGCTCTTCTGTCCCTTTTCTTGGATTGGTCATTTTCTCCTGCAGCCTCCATTTAAGGAAAGACTCAGGCCAGTGATTTTCATTCCTTTATTCCTCCCCTTGGTCTTATCCTGACTTTCTGGATTTTTATCTGGACCATTCCCCCAAGTAGGTACTTTCCTGCTCTGCCCTTTTCAGATTTCTTTTATGTGTTTTCTCCCATTAGATTGTAAGCTCCCTGAGGACAGGACGGTCTTTTTTTTTCTCTTACATTTGTATTCTTTGTGCTTAGCATAACCTCCAGCATACAGAAAGCACTTAATAAGTACTTGTTCACTCAAGTATCACTTTCTGCATGAAACCTTGCTTCTGCTCCCATCCCCACTTGCCCCAATCTAGTACCTACCCTCCACCAATAGTGTGACTTTCTATTCATTTTTTAAAAATGTATTTGGTGTTTACTCGTATACATGTAGTCCTCTGCTGTAGAATGTAAACTCCCTCAGGGCAGGGATCAATTGACTTTGTCTATCTCCCAGTGCCTGACAGCTTAATAAATGGTGATCAATTGATTGACGGATTGATTGATTGATTGATATTTGGCAGGTTCAGTGGGAGGAGAGGGTGACTGGTCCAAAAAGTAGATAGAACCTTTCTGCGTAATAATTCCCCTTTAAAAAAATGTTTTAAGATGGAAAAAACAATAGCTAATGATATCTAGCATTTATATAACACTTTAAGGTTTGCAAAGCCTGTTACATATATTACCTCATTTGATCCTCAGAATAACCCTAAGAGGTAGGTATCCCTATTATTCCCATTTCAGAGATGAGAAAACTGAGTTAGAGGAGGGTGAAGTGACTTGTTCTGACATAGCTATTGTGAGTCAAAGTCTCTTTCCTCAAGTAGCTTACAATATAATGGGAGAGAAAACATGCAAATAAATATGGAAAACAAGCTATATACAGGATACATAGGAAATAATTGATAGAGAAAAGGCACCACCCCTTCCTTTGTCTCCTATTCCTCTCTCTCTCTCTTTTTTTCTCTTGCTTTTCTCCCTGTAAAATCTTGCCTTAGTAAATAAAGACCTTGTAGCCCTGGTCTATAAACCAATATACTTCTATTTAGATTCTGTTTTTTCTTTTCACAATGTCTCGTAAATCCAATGGCCTATTTGTTGGAACAAAGAGAGGGCTACATAATGTGTTTAGGGGTGGGAAGGGCTGCAGACTGGAGCCATGCAACACTGAGCTCTCTTTGGATCCATACCTTTCTGTCTGTCATGTTTACAGACCAATTAGTTTGGTGATGCCTTTCTAAAGGTTTCTGTTTGAAGAGCTTGTAATAATGGTAGCTTCTGGGACAACACAGAGGTATTCCTATTCATGGAAAGGTAAACTTCTTTGGTCCAAATGACCCAATTTCCCTAACCCTGTGTCATCTATGCTTACATAGAGAAGAATCTGTCTTAAGATGGAAGGTTTTTGTTTTACTTTTTAGTTTCAAGGAACCAACTTGCCAACTATATTGCTATCAAAATGTCATCTATTGAGTCATCTAAGATTTATTTTTAACTAATTTCTCTTTCATTGTATGTCACCGCTACTGGAAAAAAAATAGTCCTGCAAATGTTGGTTCCAATCTAGGTAAAATGTGACTTTGAAATGGTGTTTTGCAGTATGAATTCACTAACTAAAAAAAAAAGAAATCAAAAGGTAAATAAAAGAAGCTAAAATTGGAAAAAATACTCATTATATAAATAGCCACCAGGACATGTGTTGCTTTGACTGACTGAGGTATTGGCAATGGGACTGTGGCACAATTCTGTCTAATTAAAAGACTATGGGCTCTTGCTTGCCATGGTGCAATGATGTAGATTGAAGGATGGCAGGGACTTGAAGAGAGTAATCATGCTGCTTGGGAAACCCTCTTAACAGGCCATAACAAATCAGCCTGGCTGAGTGTGCTTGCTCTGTTTCCCTCCACAGGGTCACATAGATATGCTTCTAGCCACTTTCCCTTCTATCTTCACAGATGCTTTTATAATATAAGCTCATTTCATAAATAAAATGTCAGCAGAAACTGATTGGGGCAGTAGGAATATTCTGAATTTTTCCATATCATTTGGTCATTTGAATTAAAGTTAAATGAATTTAATTCATTGATTCATTCATGCAAAATACATTTATGGAGTACTTACTCTGTATAGAGCATTATGTTAGGGATGATACAAAGATAAATGACAGTAAGAATTTAATGGATCTTTGTTGAATGATTGATTGACATGGTCTTTGTCCTCAAGCAGGTTTAGTCAACAAGCATTTATTAAGTGCCTATTGACTATCAGGCACTGTGCTAATAAATAGAGATACAAAGAAAAGGAAAATACAATCCCTGCCCTCAAGGAGTTCATAGTCAAAAAGGGTAAGACAATATTTTCTAAAAAGCTGAAGAGTGGGAAGAGGGGGAAGGAAGGATATCCAAGGAGGATGGATAAATTTGTGAAGAGTTCAGCCAGATGGGAAATGATAAGAGGGCTACCCTGGGTTTCCTTTTTAAATGGAGGATCTAGAAGAACCTCCAGATGTCTACTCTCCACCCCCTTCAGTCAGTAGAGGAGAGAATAGTGTCAAAAAGTAACTATAATGCAGCCACACAATCAATCAATAGACATCTATTGACTGACTTCTTTGTTCCAAGAACTGTACTAGGGGGAAATAAGGACAAAGTGAAATAATTCCTGTCATCAGGAAGCTTATATTCTATCAAAGAAATGATACATTAATAATAAAATATAAATATATACATAAATAAAATATAATGTTATGAGTTAATAATATATAATTACATAAAGTATATATAATATAAAATAAAATAATGAATAGATTAATTGATATAATAAAATGACATAATGTAACACAACATAATATAATATGACATGACATGATATAACATAACAATATAATATATAATGTAATATGATATAGTATTACATAATATAGCATGTTAATATATTATATGGACAGCTAGGTGGTACAGTGGATAGAGTGCCAGTCCTCGAGTCAGGAAGACTAATCTTCGTGAGTTCAAATCTGCCCTCAGACATTTACTACCTACCTGTGTGATGCTGGGCGAGTCACTTAACCCTGTTTGCCTCAGTTTCCTCATCTGTGAAATGAGCTGGAGAAGGAAATGGCAAACTACTCTAGTGTCTTTGGCAAGAAAACCCCAAATGGAATCACGAAGAGTCAGACACAACTGAAAATGACTGAACAACAACAAAATGTATTGTATATTATGCATTACTTTATGATATATATTATAAAGAAGTTATATATAATACAATGTTAATATAAATATATAATGTATATACTACAAGTAATAATTATAATACCATATAAACTTTTAGCAGTTTTTTAAATGAAGCCAAATTTCTTTTCTTACCATTTTTAGGCATCAATGTGTTCAACTATGAAAGAGACCATATCTTACATATTTTATCAGTTGATTATTTTACCTTCTTTACACAAAACCACACTTTTTGCCTTTTTCAATACTACAAACTGCTCCATATAAAAAGGATGGCACCTGAAGGGAGCAGTGTCTTACATTTTCAACATCTCTTCTTATTATTTGACAGCTTAATACTTTCATTCTATGAAGTACAACTGCTTTATCACCTCCCTACTTCCTTGAGAATATCGTACCAGTTTCTTAATTCAAAGTGTTCTGTGCATCCCTTTCCATCATTCCATTTGCATCATGTCCTCTTAGACTGAGATTAAAATTCACCACATGTAGGAGGTCTTGATCCCCCACATCCCTGCCACACAAACCAACTAGGACCATTCTTTTACTCTACATCCCAATCTTGCGTGTATATGTATATTTATATTTAACACACATACATACTTATCTATACACATATATATATACACATATACATAATCTATACAAACACATGTGTGTGCTTATATACATATATATTGCACATATTTATATGTATATGCATATATACATATAGACAAAAGTTTTGTCTATCTATGTGTAAAACTTGAAAGCTTATTTTTGTGATTGTTAACAATTTATTTTCTTTTCATAAATGTATTTTAGTCTCCTTAACATGGGTTGTAAGTTGAAGGGCAGGGACCAGGCCTGCTATTTATGTTATCTTTCTCCACAGTGCTTTGGATCCAAGAGTTGCTCAATCAACCCTGGTTAACTAACTACTCATTTAGGTAGCGTCTGTTTTGTGCCTTCATTCCCTTAGGTTGTTAGGCCAAGTCTAATTTTGTTTGGGTAACATTTCATAGGTTCATCACGTCTCTCTTCTTTTTCAGCATGTGTGCTCTGCAATGTGCACCTTTCCAGATGGCCCCACTGTCATAACAATACTGTAAAGAGCCTGCACATTATCAGTGTTTCTCTTCTAACTGACTTCTTCTCCTTCTGACTCCTTCTGGCTATTCCCACATTCAATCCACGATGGCCTTATGATGACATCAGTTGCCTGGGAAACCTAATGAAGTGGTGGATTGTTACTTCATGGAAGGTAATCAGAATAACTGGGCTGTTCTCACTCAACACATTGCTGGGAAGAGATGGTGTGTTAATGCAACAAATTAGTAGATGTCACTTTGCTTTTTTCTTAAGCTACATATTCATTTTGCCACTTTGGCCACTGTTGAGAGATCCCTGTATACTGGGTCAATGTCTTTTGAAGTCTTGATTGATGCTTCTAAATGATTAAAAGAGGATCTACTACCCTAGAAATAAAAGGGCCTGGCTCTGATCTTAAGCAAGGCCTAGTACATGCTGGGAACCATGTGATTTATATGAACTACATGAATCATAGAGGTGCCAAGTAAGAAAGAACCTCAGAAATCATTAGTACAAGCTGAGGCAAATCATGAATCTCCTCTTCAAAATATCAAATAAAGGATGCCTAGCTTCTCAATGAGGACTTGGAGTGATGGTAAACTCACTACTTCCTAAGGCAGCTCATTACGTTTTGGGATGGCATTCGAAAATTTTTCTTTATATTTAGTCTAAATCTGCTTTCTGGTAATTTCCCTTCTCTTCCTAGTTCTGTGTCCTGGGGCCAAGAAAAACAAATCTAATCCTTCTTCTCGTATGACAACCTTTCAGCCATTTGAAGAAAGTTATCATGTCCCCATTAGATTTTTCTCTTCTTCAGGTTAATTATCTGTAGCTTCTTCAACTGATCTTATTATGGCATGTTTTCGGATATTTCCATAACCATGGTCATCCTCCACATGAACTTTAGCTCATCAATATCTCTTCTAAAATGCCCCCAAGAATTGTAGAGCATTCTCAGAATCAAAGAATCTCCAAGTTGGAAAGAACCTCAGTGGCCATGAAATCCAACCCACACCTAAAAAAGCATTCTATTTGTGGAATGCCCAACAAGGAAGTGGTCCTTTAGCTCGTTTGAAAAGCTTCAGTGAAGTAGAAGCTTGAGGTAGTTGATTCCAATTTTGGATAGTAGTTGTTAGGAAGTTTTCTCTGACATCAAGCCACAATTTGCCTATTTGTAACTTCTACCCAATGCTCTTAATTCTATCATCTGGGGCCAAAAAGAATAAGGTTAATCTTTCATATGACAGCCTTTCAGATTTTTGAAGAAAGATATAATAGTTTCCCTGAATCTTCTATTCTCTAGGCTAAACTGCTCCCTTTCCTTCCGCTGATCCTTGTGTGGCATGAAATTGACATCCTTCCCTTGGTTGCTCTCCAGGCTTTGCCCGACCTGTACAAAATATAGTGACTGCCTCACCTTCCTTACCTTTGCTAGGCATTCTGTTTGAGGTGCTAAGTATGTCTGAGTACATCCATTATAGGTGTCCACTCAAGAGAACTCTGCAATACAAATACAATATACTTTCATTTTTTCCCTTATCTGGACCAATGTATTATATGTATATATATATGTACATATATATAATTTTTTAACTCTACCACCTCCATCTCCATTCAAGTTCTGACATTTTTCCAAGACAGGAAATGTTTATCTATTAATTTCAGGGTTAGAATTGGGGGAGGAGAAAAAGCCCCAAAATATTTCCTTCCAAAAAGACAAAAAAAGCCACTGAATATTTATTGAATTTCTCTACCTAGAGTCAGGCTGTGTTTGGGGCTCTTAAAATCTTTGGTTGCATCTATTTGATTTTGCAATTCAAAATGCCTATTCTAGCAGGCTTGACCTAATGACTCTTCAACAGAAGCGAACAGCTCTATTCTTCCCCTCTTCCAAGAATTAAACAAGCTCTAAAGTTTCAGTAGTTCCTCTTTATTATAACATACTAAGACATCCCTCAATGGGACTGGTATTTCTGGGGACATGCTGCTCGTGGGATGGTGTTCAATACTAACAGTGAACTGGATCTGTATGACCTTTTGGTCATGTTTCATTCTGCCATAATTACGTAGACATAGGCTTGTGGGAGAAAGGCAGTGTTTATCCATTTGGGGAACCATGAGTTTCCAGAAAGCTCACAGTTAAGCTTTCTTTGAAAGTTCCATTATTCTGCTGATTTAGGATTTATGCATGTCTTAAGGATTTGAGATGGCTAACTTTTCCCTCCTATTAGTCTGAAGGAGATATTTCATCAGCCATTTCCATGCCTTTACAGGGGCTGTCCTCCAGACTTAGAATATGCTTCCTTTTCATCACTGTCTCATAGAATCTGTGGTTTCCTTGGAGACATAGCTCAAGTCCCATCTCCTACGCTAGGACTTTCTTCATCTTCCCAGTTACTAAAACTGACCCCTGCCACCACAAGTTGAAATTATGACAATCTGCACCGAAGTGGGGAGATGACAAAGAAATTGGGTGAGAGGCAAAAGATTGCCTCCCATTGAATCTGTCACACAGTAGGTGCTTCTTAAGATTGATTGATCAATTAGCTAACTCCTGGACAGGATTCATTTATCACATTAAAATATATTACCAATCAAGGTCATAGTCATGTTTCAGAGAGCAGGCTCTGAGAATATAGTACCAATAAGTTTAGATGGGAGGCAGGATATTGACATATGTCCTGGGAACTATAGAGGCCTGTATTCTTTTTTTTTTTTTTGGAGTGGAGTGGATTGTTCTACACGAAAGCACTGAGAACTCTAAGAGGTGGTCTGAAAAACCAGCATGAGTGCATTTAAAAGGAGGGATGGAGTAGAGTAATAATAAAACACAAGATTTCCAACATGGGACCTTGCCCTGGATGATTCACAAAATCTAGAGGACCTTCACAGAAGCAAGCATTTAAGGGACTTCTTATGCAGCACTAAGGATTCTGGAGTCTCTATCAATGCCCTGGGACCCACTGCCTCGCCACAGAATATAACAGAACAAGCCAATTCCTTACTTCACCATGAAAAGGAGGGGGAGAGGGAAGAGGGTAGACTTGGTAGCTCTCTGTTTTGCATTTCAGGAAGACTTTTCTTCCCAAAGGGAGTTGGCCACCCAGCCACCTGAATGACTGGAGCTGGACCAGGCTCGAATTAGGAAAACCCTGGGATTTTCTTAGTAACTAGAATGGACTTTCTGGGACACTTCAGACCCTGCTTGGTTGCTAGGGCAACCTAGCAGGGGGCAATGGGGGAAAGCTCAGGCTGGCTAGTGGGTGGTCCTAGCTTGCTGCCTGTGAAGTATGTGTCCTAAGAGAAGAGCATTTGAGTCTCCAGGACTGCAAGTCTGGCAGGTCCAGAGTCACTAGCTTTTAAGGACATAAAAAATAATGGGTGAATCATGTCTTTAGGCTAAGGAGAATTTCTCCCTCATTTCATTTTTACATGTCAGATTGCGTGTGTGTGTGTGTGTGTGTGTGTGTGTGTGTAACTGATTGATAGTCACCCTAGGAGCACTGTGGTTTTTCTGGTGAGAGGTTCAGTTAAAAGAAGGAAGGATGCCTTTTGTGATGCGGGACACCCAAGAAGTGTCTGAGCATGACATGCCATCAGGGAAGAGCTCTTCACATGCAGTTTGGGAAATGACACCCATTATTTGCAGAGTGACACAGAAAAACTTCTCAGACTGAGACAAGAAAGGCAATTAGTTTCCTGTTCAGAAACAAAGAGACATCTGTGCAAAGTATGCTGACATATACACAAGGGGCAGGTACTACTGTACATGAGGAATATCTTCCAGCTGCAAATCTCCCCTCTTTGTCATCCCACCCCCTCCACTAAGTTAGTCTCAAGCAAAGCTACTCTCTGTAATCCTCTTAGAAAAATCCAGATGCATTAGCGACTTATTTTCAGCACTCTTGGGAGGAATCTTTTGGTGATTAACCCTTGCAGCTCCTGAATCTGATTCAATTCAGTAAACATTTAAATCCCTGCTTTTCGCCCAACACTTGAGTTAGGCTCTGGAATAGCAGGAAGTGCTGTTTGTCAAGAGCTAGGCACTCTAACAGAGTGAGACTAGGAATATACTGTTAGTTGGTTCATGCATTCAATGAACATTTATCGAGGCTTTATCATGTTGTGCATTAGGAGACATAGCAGGTGAAGTGGATATATGGGTGTATTTGAAGTCAGTAAAACCCAAGTTAAAACCCTGCCTCTGACACTTACTAGCTATGTGATCACGGGCAAGTGACCTAAGCTCTCAGATCTTTAGGCAACTTCTAAGACTGTAAGGTATAGGATAATTTGACTGCGTTGAGTGGAGGGAGTTCCACAGACAAAATCACAGATTCATTGGCTTATATTCATTATGCTCTGATAGGTGCTTGGGGTAATCCAAAGAAAAAGTGCCTGCTTTCCAGATGTTTCTCATTTTAAGGGATGATAAAACATGTTCTTGGCTTCCTTGATGGATTCATGACCTCAATGATGTGGCCATTCCCTCCACACAAACATATTGAGACCCTTCCACAACGTCTCATGCCCTGCAATTCTTGTTCATGTCTTCCCAAAAATTTTACGAGGGTTCATTCAACAGATTGGTGCCCATCTTCTGCAAGTACTGCATCTCCTTGATCCCCCTTAATAGTAGTGTGTTCTGTCTATGGAGGTCTCTCATTTATCCTGCTTATATTCCATTTTTACCTGGTTGTTTGAATGTTGTCTCCTCCATTAGATATAGAGCTCCCAGAGATCTCCCACTGAAAGCTTTTAGCTTTCATTGTATCCCTAGAATGTAGAAAAGTTCCTGGCATATAGTAGGTACTTAATAAATGCTTATTGACCAGCCAACTGATTTTCTCTGTTTCTAACATTTCTTGGACACTCTTCCTTTCCATTTGTTATCTCCCAGCTCTCACTTCACAAATGACCCACCTTCCTTTTCCAATCACATGGACTCACGGTGACATCTTCTTTTCCATTTCTCATGTAGCACTGTACTTAGCTGCATAATTGACACTCAATAAGTGCTTGTTTACTGACTACTGACATGCAAACAGCACCAGCCAGATGATACAGACTGGTTACAGTCTAGTTACATCACCACTGTCTCTCAGACGACTAGCCTATAATTCTAGTTCTTCTGAGATTGTGCTGTTCCATGATTCCCAGCCATATAACATCAATAAGAGACTGTTGGTGTCAAAAAGATGAGCTTTTGCAGAAGTGAGCAGCTTATGATCATTGGAAACACAGTGCAATTTCCCAGATGTGATACAGCCTAATCGCTTCCTCATGTGAAATTCTCCAGCTCATTTTCCATCTGTAGCACCTGTGCAATATGCTTATGCATTAATTCAATGTAGTTCCTGTCCAACTGCATGCTGTCATCTGGGCCACATACTTTTTTAATCCCCTTTGTTTATCGAGTATGGATGGTTGAGCTGGATTTTTGGAATGACTGGATATCTTTGAGGAAGCTGAGTAATGCTCTGTGGCTAAAGGCAACTAATGCAATGTCTTCTATGAGCAAAAGTCTTGGGAGGACCTTGCTATTGGTAGGAAATCTTTTGGTTTGAGCTTTCCACGGGACACCTTCCATGAACCTAAAGAAAATCATACATGAGTGTATGTCCCTCTGTTTTAGACCTTGCCTGGTGCTGATATTCAGACAATCAATGAAAAAAAAGTTTTCTCTGTGTTTTCCTATTCAGAGCTTAAGCTTAGGACACACTTAATTTGAGGAGAGCATTTATGGATCTGGTTTGTTCTCCTTAGCCAAACACTTTATGTATTTCTTTCTTTATTTTGAGATCAACAAATAAACATGGAAAAATCTTATATTTGTTCCACCTCTCATTTAGATATTTCAATATAAAAATGTGGTCTGCTACAGAAAATCATCTGTGCATACATAGATCATTCTTTTAAAGATTTTTCAGAAATTAAAAGGTAGTCATCAAGGTGCTTAGTTATAGGGCATGTAATTACTGGCACAGTGGATAGTGACAGGCCTGGAGTCAGGAAAAGCTAAGTTCAAATCTGGCCTCAGATACTTACTATCTGTGTGACCATGAGCAAGTTACTTAACCCTGCTTGCCTCAGTTTTTTCATTTGTAAAATGAGCTGGAGAAAGAAATGGTAAACCATTCCCATATTTTTGACAAGAAAACTCCACATGGGGTCATGGAGAGTCAGAAACGATTGAAATGACTGAATAACAGGTGTTGATGATGACCTCTGGCTTGCTTTTGATGAGGAATTGGATGTCATATACAATTCGAATGCATGGAATTTTCCATTCTTTCGAGAATCTTCCTTAATTTGAAGTATCTTGAAAATGTATCTCTGTATATATTTTAAGTTGTGTTGCTTCCAATAGATGTCTTAAGTGTCATCGCCAATTACTTACATAATAAAATGAACATTTGATTGGAGGAGTGCAAAGATGGTGGCTCCATTATTTTTACAGATGAGAAGAAAATTCTATAGGAGGCCCTACAGATCTCTTCCATTTTGTATCCAACTTCTATCTTCCTTTCAACTTCATCTATAAATGCTCTAAGCATCCGGCTTAGCACATTCTTGCACCATGCTTTCTAAACTTCTGTTCCTCTCAAATGAAATTTTTTTGTCTTGTGAAGTGATAGTACTGATGATCTATATTTCTTCTCTGAACATGTATTGTTTCTGTCTACTATATTTCACCTCAGCCTTGGATCACTCCCACCACCTGCCACCTTTGCTTCTATACACATGCCTCTGAATGAAGTTGGAGAAGATCATCCGATCATACTGATTGGGTCCACACCACAAATTTATGTTACACCAACACAACTGGGCCCCTACTGCTGCTAGGCAATCCTACTACGCCTCACTTATCAACTAACTATCCCATTTTCCATAGCAGCTCTTTCAAACATTTTCATCTCTCCTCAAACTTTCCATAGATCTCCCTCCCTCCACTCTCTCAGCTGAGAACCTTTCTTCATATTTTATAGAAAAAAATTGAGGCCACTTACCATAAGCTCCTCCTTCCCTCCTCATTTCATATCATTCAGATGCCCTCTACCACTATCTCCTCCTTTGTTCTGTTTCACACGATGAAGACTTTCTCCTTATCAAGAGAAACCCCTGCACCTGTTTAAGCAATTCCATTCCATCCTGTCTCCTCCAAGAGATTGCCCCCTCTCTAATACATATTCTTTCACTTATTTTCAATCTCTTCCTATCTAGTGGCTCCTTCCCTACTGCCCACAAATATGCCCGTACTCCCCTAACTCTATCCTCAAAAATCTCTCACTTAATCCTTCCATCCCTGCTCTCATCCTATATCTCTTCTGCTCTCTAAGTCTAATCTTCTTGAAGAGGTGATCTACAAAACATGCCTCCATTTTCTCTCTGCACACTCTCTTCCAAACGCCTTACAATCTAGAATCCAACCTTATCATTCCACCAAAACGAATCATGTTGTCTTCAGGATCAAATGTAAAAATCTCTGCTTGATGTTCCCCCTCATCCCTTTCTAGTCTTCTTAAACCTTACGCCTCACCACACACTCTTCAATCAAGCAACACTGGTCTCTTTATTGTTCCATGAATAAGACACTCCATCACTTGGCTCCATGCATTTTTCTGGCTGTCCCTCAGGCCTGGAATGCTCTTCTTCCTCATCTTTACCTCTTGGTTTCCTTTGCTTCCTTAAAGTCCTAACAAAAGTCTAATCTTGTACCAGAAAGCCCTCTACAACCCTTCTAAATTCCAATAGCTCCCCCTATTAATTATTTCTTTTTTATCCTGTATGTAGCTTGTTCGTAAATATCTGTTTACTTTTCTTCCTCATTAGATTGTGAGTTCTTTGAGGGCAGATACTATATTTTGCCTCTTTTTGTACTTCTAGCACTTATCACAGAGCTTGGGATGTATTATGTGCTTAATAAATATTTATTCTCTCTCTGTTTGTCTCTCTCTCTCTCTCTGTTTGTCTCTCTCTCTCTCTCT
>NW_020954567.1:2746028-2750198 GCF_900497805.2 Vombatus ursinus | reverse complement strand
CTCTCTCTCTCTCTCTCTCTCTCTCTCTCTCTCTCTCTCTCTCTCTCCCCCTCTCTCAGTGAGGAGCTTTATGAATATAACTATGAAAAAGTCTACATAGTCAGCCTTCGTATATTTCCTGATCTCTAATCTTGCCAGCTAGATATGCCCACTTGGATGTCCCAAAGATGTCTCAAACTCAGTGTGCACATATCTAAACCCTTTATCCCCTTCCCAAAACTCCCTCTTCTTCCCAACTTCCCTGTTTCTTTCCCAAATGCTGCCATCCTTCCAGTCACTTAGATTCTCAACATCATAGTCACCTTATATTCTTTCTTCTCACTCATCTCCTATATCCAATAAGTTGCCAACTTTTCTCAATTCTAACTCCATGAAATTCATTCCCTTCTCTCCATGCACATAGCCCACTTCTCTGTATAAACCATTGCTTCCTGTCATCAGGACTAGCCTCATAAGTGGTCTCCTTGCTTTAAGTCTCTCTCATCTATAATCCATTCTCCATAGCTGAAAAAAATGATCTTGTTAAAGTACTGGTCTGACCATGTCAATCTCTTGCCCAAGAAGCTCTAGTGTAGCTGCCTATTGCTTCTAAGATAAAATAAAATTCTTCTGTTTGACATTTAAAACCCTTTAAATCTGACTTCGCTTTACCTTTTCAGACTTATATCTGTTATTCCAGCTAAGCTATTCATTGCTCTTCCCCTATATGTGCCAGTTCATGCCCCACCTCCATGCTTTTCAATAGGCAGGATACTGGGTCTCCATCCTTACCTCTTCACCTTCTCTTATTGATCTGTTTAACAAGTTTTTATTGCCTACAAAATGCCTGACACTGTGCCAACCTGGGAAATGAAAACATAAATACAATGGTTTGCCTTCAAAAATCTTACATTCTGTTGGAGGAAGCCATACATATGAAAACGAATGAATACAAAATATATGCAGAATAATTTGTGGGGCAGGAAAATAGCTACTAGTGAGGAGCAGGAAAAGCCTTGGTAGGAGTGGGTATTTGGAATGAGCTTTGTGGACTCACATGCTTTCTTCAAGGCTCAGTTTTGGTGCTACCTCCTAGGCAATAGTTTTCCTGATCATCTTAGTTCCCTAATTGCATATTGTATCAATCAGTAAAATGTTAGCATCCTAAAGGCAGAGGATTCTTTTATATGCCAAGAGCCACAATGCCTTGCATACTTGTAGCATAGCACTAAATAAATGATTATTGAATTTAATTGAATGCAACTGAATGAGAATATTGAAGTCTGGTGAACTGAAGTGAGTTTTCTAAAGTTATATATCAATTAAAAACAAACAAACTAGAGGCACTACTGGAATTCTGTTTATAGACGCGTAGTGATTAGAAGAACAGGCCCCAACTTTAATGTTTTTTCAATACTAGAGCAAAGGAAGCTTTGCAGGAATAATGTGGGAAGACTTCCTGCTTAATCTGAAAGGGCCAAGCAGGTCTGACTCAAATGATTTCTTGCATCTCTTCTCCCCATGGAAATATGCCCTAATGATTCATCTCTCTCAAGTTAAGAGATTTTGAAATTGCCACCAAGCCTGGTAAATGACCACCTAATAATTCACTAGGAAAGTGATCATTAGAAACCCTTTTACAGAAGTTACGGCTCCAGATGAGATGTGTGTGTATATATGTATATATATATTTATATATTTACACATACACACAGTATTTGTACTGTATGTATAGAGAATATATACATACATATACACACATAATACAAATACACAAACATGTATAATGCTATAATTATATACATACACACATATGTATATATAATGGTGCAGTATATGTGTAAATATGCGTGTATATATGTGTGTATATAATATAGATGCACATATATACATATATATAAACACATACATATATAGCCATATATACACACATAGGTATATGAATATATACATACATATATGTATATGAATATATACACATGTACATATGTATGTATGCATGTATGTATGTATATATTCTCAACAAAAACCCAATAGCCTTGAGAAAAGGGGGAGAATACAAGTTTTTTTAAAGAAATCTTTTACATTTAGAATTATCCAAATCATTTATGTTATCCTGAGTGTGCTAAATGGAAGTGTCACCTGGCTGAGATATAGGGATCCATGACCTTATAATATTCAGTTAAATGATTAAAACAAATTATGATTTAGCTAACTTTCTATACTGAATTAGGGATTGTCCCTTTGTGGCTAAGACTGTGGGACCCAAGATCTTCATCATTCTCCCACCTTCTCTTTGACCTTAATGTGTTTTTCCTTACCTATGAAAACCCCCAACCTAGAGGGATAGGAATGTGTGCTTAGTAATTTGTTGGGCTTAGTTGTGGAAAATGTTACTGGACCAACCATGACTTCAGCTATTTATTGTGTCCAAGAGTGGTGTTTATAGAAATCTGGGTGGCTAGGGAGATGCCTTGGAGAAGATGAGCCAGATGTTCTTGGGATCTAGTGATCAGATAAGTGGCTAAAGCATGAACACTTGCCAAGTATATACTGTCACTAAGATTTTTGGAAACCAAAAGATATTTCCTCAGTCAATGAGACCTAATTTCATAGCTCCTAGCTCTTTGTTTCTTTCTCCCCAAGTATACACTTGGGTATTTACTGTTCTTCCCCCTTTCATGATCTTTGTAACTAGCCAGAAATATTACTCATTCAGATACTTTTAGTTCTCTTTTGGAAACTATAACAAATTATTTAAAATGACTTATTGTACTTATAGAAAGACTACTGTATGGAAAAATAATGACCACAATAATATAATAGTAATTCTATAGCATTTCAAGGTTTGCAAGGCACTTTACACAGGTTATCTAATTGGATCCTCACAACAAATCTGTGTGGTAGGTGCTACCATGCACAAATATACGTAGGCAATATCAATCAGTCAATCAACAAACATTTATCAAATACCTTCAAGGGTAGTGGAAAAAGAACTGACCTTGTACCTAGGAAGAACTGACTTAAGTTCCTGACTCTATCACATATTGTATGTGTAATTCTGGGCAAATCATTTAGTCTTTCAATGCTCCAACCAAGTTTTTATAAATTGCAAAGAAGGTGCAGACTTCATTGGCGGAATGAGTTTCTTCACCCAGCGTTACTACATTAGTGATTTCTATTTAGTGGTTCTCAAACTCCTTAGGAGTACAAGATGATGGTGCAAGATGATACTATAAATTCTTCAATGGTTCCTTAAGCAGTAAATAATTGCTCAATTATCTTTATGTGTATACACATATATACATATATATGCACACACATATACATGTATACACACATTTATTTATTTCCTTTGTGACAACAAGCATGTACAAGTTTAAAGCAGTATATGTTCGTTTCTGCAGAGATTCTAAAACTTCATAATCATGCACACAATAGTTTTGCTACTCGTGTAGGAATTTCATCAAACCATGAGGGCCTCTGACTGAGCACAATATGTATTTGTAGTTCCTCAAACTATCATCACATTGTTTCCAAACCACCACAATGGTTCAACATTTAAAAGCCATTCCTAATGGAAGCTCAGATGCATGCACATACCATCATTTGCATTTTGTACACTGTACCATAGTAACTCCCATTCCTTGTTACTTGTAATCAATTGGCTTCATCAACTATGTTATCATGTGATCAAGATGTTATGAACATATGCACTTTTGTAATGTAAATGCCATACTGTTTAAAACCCATTATCAATGGCCATGCACATTATAAGCCATCTTGAAACCATCCTACACAGTCATAAATGTTCTGCTGAAACAAACTTTGTATTGCCTTTCATTGCAATATTAAGGCTGTTTTGTGATTTAAACTTATCTTCTACTTATATTACTATTCTTGTATTTGGTTAATTTTCAAATGAACTAGTTGACAACATTTGTCAGTCAGTCAGTCAGTATAGTTTCTATGAGAGTATAACCAGTGTGCCAGTGGTATAAGAAAAGAAAATCAGGTTTGAAAAGAGTCTTTTCCTACAAAGGTGAGTTTTTATATAAACAGTATTAAAAAAACCAAGCAAAATGTGGAATTGATTTTAAAGTAAATTCATCATTTAATACAGCACTTGTCATTAGCCAGTAAAAAAAAAAGTAAATACTTTGTATCATAAGTAGCTATTCATTTTTGTTG
>NW_020954567.1:2730451-2746018 GCF_900497805.2 Vombatus ursinus | reverse complement strand
GCAAAAATTTGTCCAAATAAAAAAGCAAAACATCAAAATTAAGTTTATCTATTATGTTAAGTTAAGAATCTATCAAGTTTAGCTTATTTCATTAAACTTTTTATTTACATTTGAAAAGTGGTAATATACAGAAATTTAAGAAGTCTCATAGATAATAGTAAACATATGAGATCTTGAGATCTTTAATTCTTTTAAAATGTTTCATAAAATAGTCATAATTATTTTATCATTGGAGTTTCATAATTTTGCAGTTAGAGATTTCCAAAGTATGGGTAGAGCAAACTTTTATATTTTATACTTATAAGGGAAAGGGAGGGAGGGAAGGGAATAAGCATTTATACATGCCTACTCTGTGCAAGGCACTGTGCTAAGCATCTTATAAATATTGTATCATTTCCTCCTCACAACAACCCTGAGAGGTGGGTGCTAGTTATTATCCTCATTTTATGGTTGAGGGAATTAAGACAAACAGAGGTTAAGTGACTTGCCTACAGTCACACAGCTATTAAGTGCCTGAGGCCAGATTTGAACTCGGTCTTCCAGACTCCAGGCTCAGCACTGTATCTACTGTGCCACTTTCCTAACTATATAATGTAAATTTTAATTTGGAGCCTTTTTTGTGCAAAAGTTATTATCACAATTATTGTAGGCATGTAATGAATAAATCTAAAATGATATTAGATATAGTATATTCAATTACCCTGGGGGTTCAAAACCTATTTTATTGTTGAAAAGGACAAGGAACAGAAAAAAAAATTGGGGAACCACTACTGTATACAAATAAAATCACAGGTCCAGTCCACCTCCTATCCACATGTGTCAGGCACTGTATTAAGCACTGGGGACAAACATACAAGTAAGGAAACAATCCCCACTCTCAAGGAGCAGACATTTTTATGGGGCTAACAAATGAATATAGAAATATATAATGAATAAATACAAGGTAGTTAGGGTACTGGCGATTGGGGGACTAGAAATTAATGTAGAAGTTTGTTCTAGAACTATCTTTTTTTGTGAGGCATTTGGGGTTAAGTGATTTACCCAGGGTCACATAGCTAGTAAGTGTCAAATGTCTGGTCTGAGACAGGATTTGAACTCAGGTCCTCCTGACTCCAGGGCTGGTGCTGTATCCATTGTGCCACCCAGCTGCCCCTCTAGAAGTGTTTTAAAGAAATTCCAAATTGTAGAGGTGAGGAGGAAGTATAGGAATGGGGGCTTGCTAAGATGAAAACACAATGAGTAGAGGTGAAATTTTTGTGTGTAGTCTGTGGAGAAGGCTAGTTTCAGTGGGTTGCAAAGTATGGAAGAATAGTGAAGTGAAACGAAGCTTCATCTTTGCATCCAAGGATGAAATGGTTTCAGGGACTTAACTAGGGGGAAGTAGTTGATGGCTATAGCTGGGTGGAGGAGGAGGAGGAAAATACATGTCTGAAGTTATTAACTCAATTTCCCTACCTAGATATGACCACATTTTGCTTCCTAGAGAGTCAGGGGTTTAGATGACTGGAAGTTGGCTCATATCATTCAATACACTTTAAGGCAGGTTCATGATATATGAATCCCTTTCCTTTCTGTTGGTCATCACAGTTAACTTGAAGTGATAAAAGTCCCTGAGCATGCCAATATGCCAATATAACTCACTCTTCCCTTTACTAGAGACTATAGCTCCATCTTTTCTCCCTATAGTGATCCTATAGTATAGGATCTCTCTTCTCCCCAAATCTTTCTCTCTCTTTTTACTCCCCTTATCCTTCCTCCTTCTCTTTCTTGTCATTTTATTTATTTTTTAATTACCAAGCATTCATTTTTTTTCTCCTTGCTACTTCTACCTTCTGGAAGCAGAGATGGAGAGAGGAGAGTGGGGAGAGAGATACAGAGGTAGAAATAGAGAGACAGAAAGACAAGGAAAGAGAGAGAGAGACAGAGAGAGAGAAAGATAGAAAGAGAGAGAGACCGAGACAGAGAGAGAGACAGAGACAGAGACAGAAAGACAGACAGAGAGAGACAGAGAGCGCCCTGTAAGCAGTCAAGGAAAACCAAGCCACATACTGTTCACATTCAGAAATGTATTTCCTTTCTGCATAGAAGTCCATATCTTTCCACGACTTTCACAGAAGTCATGAGAGAGGCAGACTGCTTCCTCTTCAGTTCTTTGGAATCCTGGTTTATCATTTAGATTACCAGAGTTCTGTAGTCTTTTAGAATTGTTAGTTCATAACACTGATGCTATAGTATGTGTTCTGGTTCTGCTCACTTTCCTCTGCATCAGTTCAAATAGGTCTTTGCCTCTTTGAAATGTTCTTTTCTCTTATTTCTTATAGCTTAGTAGCATTCCAGTATGTCCATATACCACAATTTGTTCAATCATTCCCCAATTGGTTGGCACTCTCCCCATCCCATTCCCCTCTATGTCTTTCTATCTGTCTCTGTCTCTCTGTCACTTTCTGCTTCTCTTGTCTCCTTTCCTTTTCTTTGTGTTTGTGTTTCTTATTGTATCTGTCTCTCTGTGTCTCTCCATTCCCCTCCCCCTTCTCCCCTACCTGTCCCCTTTCTCACCTTGCCAGAAAAAAATTTCTTGGTCATGGTAGTATGGAACAGTGAAAAGGATATTGGCCTGAGGGAGGAGGGGAAAACTGATTTTAGTTCTGTTCCTAGTATTAACTTGTTACATAACTTTGTCTAAATTACTTATTGTTGACTCTAGAACTCTGCTTTCTAATCTGTAAAATAGGGGGTTGGGACTAGATAATTGCTAAGTCATCTTCTAGATCTACCATTATATGACTATATGAATTGATGAATCTCATCATAACTCTTAGCTTTCCTGATCCCTACTATTGCCAAGTTGGGAGCTTTGGATCAGAGAAGGAATTAAAGGAAGAGCCCTCACCACTGTTTCTCCTGGGTTGGTGGAAGGTACAGATTACTTGATATCTGGAGAATATCTGGTCTCACTAGTTGTGAAGTTTCAGTTTTGAGGAATGGGGCCACTTGTTCTAGACCCTTCTCGACTTCCTTCAGCTACTCCCACATATTCTGTTGCAGATCATAAGGAAGAGACATCAGAACTGCCATTTCAAAAATTGAGCCCAACACTCTCTATTGACTTGTACAGACTCCACTAATCTCCATGTCTTTTTTTTTTTTCATTTTTTTCTGTTAGCTCTTTCACCCAACCCAGCTGGAAAAGTTCTGCACCACTGGCTCCAGATGGTTGGAATTGGCTTTGGGCAGCTGGATGGGGAATGCACCTTCCATCTGATTGCACTCACCAGAGTCAAGCAGGTGCCCTCTGTCGTGAAGGCTAAAACCAGAAGCCAAAGTGGTGGCCCGATGGGGTAAAGACAGAGAGAGCACCAGGATACATGGCCTTTTGAAGCTCTAGTTGAAGAAGAGAGTCTGTAGCTGACCCTGCCTGTGAAATACCAAGTTTCCTGCTTTTGTAGACACAGAATCAGATCCTGAATTGAATTTCAGAATTGAAAGGGACCTCAGTATTGCTCCAGTCTAACATATAACTCCAAAATAAAACTCTTTACTTATCATTTACTTCTCATCATTTGAGTGCCCCCAATGTGGGGGAAGCCAGGACTTCCTTAGAAAACCCATGCTACTTTTTAATAGCTCTAATTATTTGGAAGATTTTCTTAACATAAAACCTGAATTTATTCCTTTGTGACTCCCACCTATTGCTTCTTTTTCTGCCATCTGGAGCCAAAGAGAAGCCTACTCTTTCTTCGGTATCATATCACTTCAAACATTTGAATGTAGCTATCATTTCACCTCTGAATCTTCTCTTTCCCAGGATAAATATTTACAGTTCTTTCAACCAATCTTCATATCATATGAGCTCAAGGTTCTCCTCCATCCTGGTTGCCCTTTTCTAGATACTCTCCAGTTTACCAACATCGTTACTAGAATATAACACTCACAACTGGACACAAACACTGCTATTTCCATTTGATCCTTACCTAGGTTGTGTCCTTAGGCATCTAGTCTTCCTCTAATCTCCCATACTCTATTCAAAATGTAACTAATGACAGAACCATATGCAAAACTATCTTAGAAGTTATAAACCTAAGTAGTAGAAGAAGAAGGCTTTCTTCACAACCTGACATGTCCTATCTATGCTGGTTTTAGCTGTAAAGAAAATATAAAAATTAGACATGCAATCAGAAGAAAAAAGACTTTCTTGGAATAGAAACATTTTGTTGTGTAGAAAGACAATGACAAAATTTTGAATTCCACCAACAATGTGGAATCCAGTGGACTTGATGGATCAATTACTAGCTTTTGAAGCAGGTTGAGTATACGGTTGGGTGTTTTCTAAAGCTTAGAAGATATGAAATTTTAACTCTGCAGGAGATAACACTTTGCACAAGGACTCCTGAATCTGACCTTTAATACTTACTATCAGGCAAATACTATGCTTCTTTAAGAAGCATAGGGATCAGTAGTGATGGCGAGACTAATGTCACTTGAATACCATTGTCCCATTTGTTCTGACTAAAGGAGTGAGAACATGATAATGACAGTAAAATAAACTTGGAACTTAAGGCATCATCAATCCCCTTCAGGATGTGCTGTATTTGGGACTGTTTCGTTTTTCTATTTGTATTCCCAACACATAATTAACACTTAATAAATGTTTTTTTTTTCCATTCACTCATTTTAGAATAGGTCTTAACACATCGTGATCCTTTCCAAAATCCATGCAAAAGAGGCAAGGGCCAACTGTCTTTTAAAATCTCATGAGAGCAATAAAGACACGGCGCTTCACACTGGGAAAATCTTAATAACAGCTTAGCATTTCTATAGTGCTTTAAGGTTTGAAAAGCCCTTTACAGATATTATCTCATTATATCCTCACAACAATCATGTGAGGTAAGAGCTATAATTACCCCCATTTTGTAAAGGGAAAAACTGAGGTTGAGATAGATTAATCCATTCAGAATCACACATCTGGTCCAAGTCCAAGAGTACATCCCATTTCACCACTTCTAGTGGTTTGTTCATCCTGGGCATATATCATTGGATAAGGGATGATAAGTTAAGGGTGTTGGGTGGGAGGGTATAAGTGATCTGCATACTAAAGATCATACAATCTTCACTTCTCATTTTCACTCTCAATCTTCACAAATGTTCACTCTCACTTTCTATTAATTTATAAGACCCTCTCCTCTCTCTTTTGCTCTCTCTCTTTCTCCCTCCCTCTCTCTCTCTCTTACCTCCCTCTTTCCCTCCCTCTCTCCTTTTTTATTATTCCATCTTGATGCTGATGCAGCACCACTCCGTGAAGCATTTCCAGGAAAGAAAGGTGATTACTAGTTGAATGACAATTGGGTTAAACAAGTGTGCATGGAGAGCCAGCTGCTGAAAGTTGACATTATAACTAACACTTAGAATGGCTTTTATGGAGAAAAACTGGAACTTGCTTAGGATCTTTTAAGTTGCACCATTTCTTACATGTCTATGCAAGGAGGGAAGGAGGTGGGAAAAAATGAGAGAGAAAAAGAGAGACTGGGGTATTTATTACTACTACAACCAGTATCATACAGATAAAATTCCCTTGAATTTATTTTATATACATATATACACATAACATATATTTTATATACATATACATACATACATATACATGCAAGCACATACACACAGAGTCCCAAAGACGTTAATGCAGTTTTAAGCCAAACTGTGTTAAGGTCTTCAGGATACCCTGTATATATCTGTGTACTTGTTTTCTCTTCAAATAAAATTAAAGCTCCTTGAGAGCAGAGACTGTTTCATTTTTATGTATACCCAGTGCCAAGAAGAATGCCTGGCACATAGGAGGTGATGATTAAAAGCTTTTGGATTGACTGGTATTAATGGTAATGCCATAGAGATGTATAAAACTTTGCAACTTAAAAGTACTTTCACATAAATTTATCCTCATTAAATGGACCACAACCTAAAGAGTTAGAGCCAGTCTGGTGCAAAAGAAAGAGTGCTGGCTCTGGTTGACCTCAGTGTCCTCTTCTGTAAAATGGGAAGTTTGGGCTAAATGGTCACTAAGTTTCCTTGTAGCTCCAAATCCATGATCCATTTCCACCAGCATTAGCTCAGGCATTGAAGGGGGATGTACAGGGTCCAAGGGATGCAGTTATTGTTATCACCATTTTACAGATGAAGAAACTGAAGATCTAAGATGTGAAAGTGGATTGTCTGGTCCCACAGCTAGAAAGTATCTCTGGTGGGATTTAGTCTCCTAAGTCCAGCAATCTATTCATTCTACCATGATCCCTATTTTAGACAAGAAAATACTATTCAAAGAACTTAGTTAGCTTGCCCAATGTCACACAGGTGATAATCAGAGAGATCAGGATTAGAATCTAGGTCTTCAGAAGACTCAGACTGGGATATATAATTTTCTAAGTGTATCCCTTTAAAATTTGAGTGTAAAGGGTTGGAGAATAAATAGGGAGATGTGAATAGGATTTAAGAAAATGTCCATAGCAGTGGATAAAAAGCCAGATATACTTCAGAGCTTAAGTTCATTTTCAGAGGAAAGTCAGGAAAAAAATTCTACATAAAACATATTTACTGGATTAGTGGAGTGACATTTACCAGGGAGTTAATTTCACTTCACCATAAGAAAATACTGCCCAAAACTTAGAGCTGCCTAAAAATGAAATGAACTTCTGCATCAAGTAGTGAGTTCCCCACTAACTGAGGTTTACAGGTATAGGCTGGAATTCCTTTTGTTGAGATTGTTGTACATACCCAGATTAAAAATGATTTCTTTCTCAATCATTCCTCCTTGGTTCCTCTTTCATTTTTCTTTTTCTGTTTCCCTCTTTCCTTCTTCCTTCTACTAAACTACATTTTCACTTTTCACTCACTTCTTTTATTCCATACAATCCCAGAAACTCAGTTAGAGGGAGCACAGAGACCACATGAATCCTCTTTACAGCTTCTTTGGCAAGTAACCATCTAACGTTCAATGTCAATATTGTCTGGAAGAACCCCTTCTCCTAAGACAAGCTATCATTGCAGTAGCCAACTCTCCTGACTAACCAGGTGCCCCACTCTTTTGTTAAATCCATCTCTGAAATCCCCAATACCAGAAACTTTCTATCTCTGGAATCTTTCAAGTTAAAAAGTTCTAGAAATTTCATCAATTATCCCCTCTCTGTGACCTCAAGCAAACCAAAATTCAAATATGCAGAACTTCACCTCTCCCTATGATAGATATATCCCTCTTCAGTTTCCCTGAACTGCCTGATCCTTGATTTGTCCAGCCACATGAAATAATGGTAGACTCAGAAGTCCCACCTGTTAAATAGGTGAGATCTTGGTGTAATGATACACCAAGTTGTGGGGGCAGTCTCCCACCAATTCATCAAACACTTCCTCCCTCTCCTTCTGCCATGGCCTGAAAAGCTGATTGGTGGCATCTCCAGCATTGTCACTTATTCCTGCCCTTTCCCAGACTTGTGATTGAGTTGCCCTACTTTTTGGAGTTATCAGCTGCTGTACAACTTGGAGAACTGGTTGCTGCATTAGTGAACTTCACTGATTGCTCCTTCCTACACTTCCATACTCCCTTAAGAGTTTTCAGTTAATCCATGTTGACTTCCCTTTAATGTGCTAAATAAATGGTCCGTAAGGCCTGTTTTTATCTTTATTTCTTAGCATTGACTAAAGAACCTGATACTTCCGTGAAACCTCTTTAAGTCCTAACAATGGAACCCAACAGATGGAGAAACTATTTCTTCCTAAGGAAGTTAATCTCATTTTTGGAGAGCTTTAATACTTTGTAAGTTTTTCCTTCCGCTAAGCCAAATTGTGAATCTCAGCAGTTTTGATCAGTTGCAAGTTGGACATTCCACATGCAAGGAGAACAAATTCTATTCTTCTTTCACATGTGTAAGCCCTTTAGGAACTCAAAGACAGCTATCAGGTTGGTCCCCATTAAGTCTGCATTTCTCCAGGCCAACTTCTTCACTTTATCTTTTTATAATGGTTTCCAGTCATCTCATCATCCTGGATGTCCTCTTCTATATGTGCTCCAGTTTATGGATATTTTTTTTTCTTAAAATGTGGTGCTCAGAGATGACTATAATACTTACTTTTCCCCTTTCTATCTTCTCTCTGGCATAGCAGCCATGGGCATTGATAAAGTTCACGTGGAACTCTCAGGGCTAAAATACTTGCTTAGACCTCTGTTAAAATGGAATTTGCCAAATATTAGACTAGGACCACATAGTATTTTCTGCATTCTTCATTGATTCATATGAACACTAAGTACAAAATAATAAAATATTATACCTGGAAGACACCTCAAAAATCATCTGTGACAACCCTTTCATTTTACACATTAGGAAATGGAATTGCAGATAATGACTTGCATAAAGTCGCACTTCTAATCAATGATAAATAGAGGACTAGAGTCCAGGTTTCTTGATGAACAGTCCTGTGTTCTTTCTATTACACAAACCATCCCTCAATGTTAACATGAGCATTAACCTTAACCTTAGCTTTAGACTTGATCTATCTGGGCTTGAGTTTCCTCATCTGTAAAATAAGGGAAAACAGATTTGCCTTCTTCCTAACTCATCTCAATGTGAATTAATTCAATTAATGTGTCTCTTGATTATTCTTGGTTTTAGGTACAGTATGACTGTTACATTTCACTATATCTAGGAGTTAGAAATTATTATATCAGTGCCTCTCCTTTCATCAATGTGGAATTTACCATCACCCTTGGAAAAAGACAATTAAGAAGAGAAGAAGCTATATCCATAAAAATCCCGTGTTCTATGTTGACTATTTTTTCATCCACAATTCCACAGCTAACAAGAAAATGTTCCCCTAAAGACAGCCAATGTGGAATGGATATTTTTTTCTTCCCTAATGCCTATATTTCCTGAGCCCATTTTGTGTTTTAAGAAATGAAAGGGGAAAAAAAAGTTTATATTGGTTTGTAGCATTCTGTGTGACTTTCTCCATTATTGATGAAAACATGGTGAACATTCTTGATCTCTTTCACTGGCCTTTCACCCACCATCTTCGTCCACTACTGACCTCCCTGAGCATGCAGGTAGTGGGTGCAAGCTTCTGAAATAACTTCCAGCCTCCATTCAGTCACATGACTTCGCAAGTGCTCCATTGGCATGTTGTTTCCTCCTCCCCCCCAACAATAATTGCCTTTCTTTTAGATTTCAGTGTTTCCCTTTTGTGTTTACGATAACAGAGGGATGCTTTATTGCATTCACCAGGCCCGTTGCCATGGTGATCAGCAGTTGCTGCGTGCTGTAAAAATAACCCTCCTTCCTTGATAGATTTCACTTGAGTGAAAATAACCCTTAAAAATAGGTTGAAATTTACATACTAACTCTTCCAGCAGGTTCAAGGAAAAAAAAAAGAAGAATGAATTACAACGTGATTTGACAAGCTATTAGGACAACAGTGAGATGTTTGAGCCTAGGATTCCAGTGTAGGCCATGATGAGTTCCACCAAACGCCTTGTACAAAGCTTGCAAACTTATTTCTTCATGTAGTCTTTTCCCGTTAGCATTATGAGATGGCCACAGTGTGTTAAAAGATAAATTCTAAATTTCTATAAACATTAGAAGCAATAGAATTGGTATAAGCCATGAAGTCATGAAACCAGTTTAGTAGACTCTGATAGGTCCTCATACCCTCAAGTGGAATATATCTTTGGTAGAAATGTATTCAAAATCTCTTAGGAAGACAAACAAAGAATCTCAAGATGTGTGTTAGTGGAAGCATTGTTGTAGCTTTTTCTAGGGAGCAAGCACTGAGTTGGAGTGGTTACATTCCAGATGGACAGAGGAAGAAAGAGACTAAGTGAGTTGGGCTGACTGTTCATCTAACTTCCACAGCTATCTTGCTGACCAAAAGTATACTGAGGTATTAGGGGTCATTTCAATCCATTCATGAACACTTCTTAGACACTCACTGACTGTTACTCAGAGATCAGTGAGGATAGAAGCATGGACCCAGTTAGTTTCTCCACACTTTGCACTCTCAACACACACCCACATCCTTGATGGATCCAACCCCTATTTCTCCTCCTGGGCTGGGAATAAATCTCCATCTGCCATATACTCCTGGATTTGGTAATTAGTACTATTATTAATATTTGCTACATTTTACTCATATGTACATTGAGTAATAATGATTTTTCTCCATATCTACCTGTTCTGGATGTATAAAGATTACTGGGATTATTTCCATGATGCCACCCATGTTACAAACCTAGATGTATCATTCCTACTGCTCTTGTATGCCTATAGCACATTGCAACTAGCAATTTCTATCTCTATGTAAATGACTTCAGGTCTACCTACCTTTCTGACTCCAACCTTTCATTTTCTCTTGGATCCTTTCATATGCCCTGTTCATATGACTTTCCATGACACTTACATATCAAACTGGTATTCATAGGTTAGGAAGTAAGAAGTAATCCTCTCAATCTGTTTACTAAATCTGAGCAACTCTGAAATGGATATAAGGACTGAAGAGAGTCCAGAGAAAATTGACTAAAGTAATTAAGAGTATGGAAAGTAGACTCCAAGAGAAAAGGCTAAATGATTTAGGTTTATTTTACCTAAAACAAATCACTTTAAATGAAGAGTTCATATGAATCACAGAATAACAATTTCAGAGTCAGAAGGAACTTCTGTAATCATCTTGTCCAACCCACCAAATAATTCCCCCAATAACACGTATCATGGATAACCATCCAGACCTTCCTTAAAAGATTCCCAATGAGGAGGTTGGCTTATTCTCCATGGCTACAGTCAACTGAATAAGGGGGAATGGGTCTAAATGAAAATGAGATAGCTCAGTTGGATATAGTCCAAAGGGTTTAGATGGGTAATTAAACATTAGAGTGTATGGCAACTGCTAAAAGCAGTTGAGAAACTCCAACAATGAAGATCTTACATTTAGATAATTGGTCCTGAAGTTTAGAAACTTTTGCCTAGAGATGGAGGCTTGATTTCATGATGACCTTTTCAACTCTACTGTACTATGATTTAAAAAGGCAATATGTCATAAACAGAACCCAATATCTTTTTCAGAAGGGATTAGGATTTACCTCATTATCTGTGAAGTTACCCACCATATTTTATACCATTAGGGAGAGCAGATAGCAATGGCAGAAACCCTATCAGGATATCAAAAGAATATCCCTAGGGTACTTAGCAGGACTATAAAAATAGTTGTCTGGGTTGATGAGTAGGGTTCTATAGACATCTGTATTTCAATGGATTTGTGTTCTCAATGATCCCTCCACTGACACCCAAATTACTATGTCTTCTAATCCTATATGGTTCTTTCCTGTGTCCTTTCACTGAGTCCGCCCAACATGCTAAAGGTATATCATATTTCTCCATTTCACAAATGACAGTGAGGCTATGTAGATTGACCAGTTCAACTAAGTCACTGTACAGTTCTCCACTTTGCTTTATGCTATGGACACAGAGCCATAAGCAGATGGTTGTGCTGTTTCACTGAGGCAGCAAGATCAAGGCTTTAAGAAATCCAGGAACACAGGTGTATCTTAAGGATCCTAGCTCTTAGTGATGAGAACACCTTTCTTTTCCATGCTTCATCATAAGGCACACTTGTAAGGTCCTTTTTTGGTGGCCATGGTCCCAGCTTCCCTTCTTCTTTCCTCATTTATAGTCAGAACAGATAATAGGATGAGGAGATCCAGAGGGAAGTGTTCAGATTCATGCCCTTGTCAAATTAACAAAATTTCTGAAAAGTCCAAATAAAAAAAATCTATAATTTTTGATAGCCTTTTGGGGGAAGCATCTTGATTCTGCTCTCCCATTTTCTGCTAACTGTGTTGAGTTGGAGGGAAGAGTAAATATGAATAGATAGAATGGATAGGGAAATGTCTACTCTTGCTCCATTTCTGCTTTTCCAGAGCTGCCTTTTCTCAGAGGGAGCAAGATCTTTCTCCTTTACTCTGTATCCTGCTGCCTGTCAGAGGAGAGATAAGGGACTTATAAGGAAGGGGGTAGAGAATCCAGATTTAATGTTCTTCATCCTGGCCATGAAAGCCGAGCACTAGTCCTTTCTAGAGAAGGAGGGAGATAATGCCAACTTAAGTGTGCTCAGAATCTCATGGGATGTTGGTACTCTTCAAACAACAGCCTGCTTGTTAACAAATACACAATTGCTTTTTCCTCTTTGATATCTCCCCCTTCCTTTTTTTCCCATTTGGAAATGTGTTTCTGGAGAAATGCGAGACAACTTGCCTGTTCTCTTTACCTCTTTATTTCTATTTTGCCAGCCAAAGAAATACATCATAGCTCTGGGACCTTGACAGTGGGTGGGGGTGGGGGTGAAGGTAGCAAGGATTGAATGGCCAGTGTTTTATCCTGCATAGTTTTATAGGAAGAATCACTTTCCAGAATTCCCCTAGTGACTTCCTACTGGGATTTGTTCTCAGTTCTGTGCAAAGGGATGAGCACCTTGGGTTCTTTGCTCTGGGTCACCAGAAGGGTACAATGGAGTAATATTCACCTACCTACCAGGAATGTAATGAAATTTAATAAATGAGCATTTGGAAAGCACTTAGGATCCCTTGGATAAAAAGTGTTCTAGAGCTGCTGCTATGCATCCCTGTTTATTTTCTCATGGAAAAAAAGAGAGCAAAGCAGTCTTTTAAATAGGGAAATAATATAAAGCAGACTAGTTAAAAACATCACAAGGGACAGTTCAAATTTCTTGACATCTCCCTTGACTGTCCCCCCAAAGCCGGTTTGGTTTTGTTCCTTTCCTGCGCCAGAAGGAATGAGGTGAACCGCTGAGACAGTGCTTGGTTTGTGTAATGTGAGCCCTTTGTTTCTTTGGAGGGGAGATTCCATTGTCTACTCGGAGATTGTGCATGGAGGCAAACAAAGCCTTGGTGATCAAAGGCAAAGACAGCACATTTAAGCACTTTAATACGTGCATGTTGATGATTTCATTATTGACTTCTATTAAGCTCTCTCTGGGCTAAGAACCAAACTCCCCCACAGCTCAGCCAAGCTGCATCGCTGGATGTATTTGCTATTAAGTTTAAATCCCCTTTCTCCCCATGATGTGCTTATTGCTTGGGGATGACTTCCTCCTGGTCCTACAGAGGCATCTACAGATTCCATATTTGGTTTCCAACACAACACCCTATTCTCCACCCCTTCTATCTTTTCATGCATCTTTTTGCTCCCAAAGATGTACCATTTTCCTTTTCCTCCCCTCTTTTTAATTCTTTGCTCTTAGTATAGCCCACTCTTACCCCAGAAGGCCAATCCTCCCTTCTGAAAGAGACCCAAATTCTTCTTGCAAGGTGAGTCCAACCATCAGAAGGGAAGTAATGAGATTATGATTAAAAGTACACCTTGATAGTGGTGTATCCATCAAACTGTCATAGAAATCTTATCTCTGCTGCTAGTCTCATCAATCTGACCTTTCAATTATTATCCACAGTTCATGACTCTAAGTGGATGTACCTCTGAGCTGGAAGGGGAGATACACAACTCTTTCCTGAGGGCTCACAACAGCCTGTGGTTCACCGGGACATCTCTTTTGTGAGATGTTAAGCCGTTTTTTTTAGGGTTAAAGCTGTTTGCATTGGTCTTGACCTCCTGAATGATATTCAATTCAACAATTATTTATCGAGCTCCTACTGTGTGTTTAAGAAATGCTTCAATATGAAGAAAAATTTCTACCCTTCTCTTAATATGTTACTGTAACTTCTAAGTTGTTACATTAGGTTTTCATAGGTGGAGGGGGAGAGGGAGAGGGGGAGGGGAGAGAGGGAGAGGGGGAGGAGGGAGAAAGAGAGAGAGAGAGAGAGCGAGAGAGAGAGAGAGCACAAATGAATCAGCTCATAGGTTTTCATAGCATTTAAAGAGATAAAGGATCTTGGAGATTCTTCAACTCATTAAACTGGAGCTCATGAACTTATTTTTTAAGACGTTCATAAATGTTTTTTTCTTGAATCCTTTATTTATTTAACATTCTCTTCTTTTAAACTTTGAGTTCCAAATTCTCTCTCTCCTTTCCATACCTCCTCAACTAAATGAGAAGGCAAGCAATATGACATCAAGATAGATGTATTTCAGTATAATTGGGTTCCTTCGTAATTCTTTAAATTTTATTTTGTGCATTTGAAAACATTAGCCTGAGAAGAGATCCATAGAATTCACAGATAGCCAGAGAGGTCTATGACACAAAAATGGTGATGAACCCCAGATCTAGTCCAATATGATCAACTTATAGATAAGGAAAATGAGACCAATAGAAAGGATATGTCTTGCCAAAGCCAGTGGCAGAGTGAAGTGATCTGACTACAGCTCTTTTTTCATTACACCCCATTGTTCATTCCCTCACTAACATTAAAGATGTTTCCTCTGTACTAAGGTGAAAATGGACAGTTTTCCTTTTTAGCTCCTGTTGTGAACTTGGTTATAAAGAATTTCTGCCCATTCTTAATTCTAAAATTCATCTGTGCTTGAATTTGTTGCCCACAGACCTACTTATTAACTTTTTTCTTTATTTCTGGATTAAAGCTATGAAAGACAAAAGGATACAGTGGAAAAAATATATATAGACATCTAGGTTCTTGCCTTATCTTTACCATTTGATTAGCTGGCTACTGTCAGGCAAGTCATTATAATCACACTGGGCCTCAGTTTTCTCCTCATCTAGAGGTGGAAAGAGGGGTACAACACCATCAATTTTCACTTCTGCTTTCCATACTTGGAATTCTCTTCTTCCTCATCTCTACCTCCTGGCTTCAGCTAAAATCCCATGTTCTGTGATAAGGCTTTCTTGATCCCGTTTAATACTATCCCTTCTCTCTATTGATTATCTCCAATGTATTCTATATATAGCCTGCTTGTATATAGCTTTGTATATAGCTGTCTTCAAGTTGTTGTTGTTTTTCTCCCCTTAGATGTGAGTTCCTTGAGAGCAGAGACTGTCTTTTGTCTTTCTTTGTGTCTCCAGAGCTTAGTACAGTGCCTGGCCCATAGTAGGTGTTTAATTAATGCTTATTGATTGCCTGACTTCTTTCCCTCTTCAAGGATTCCAGAAATCGGGAGGAAATAAAGAATGTTCATTTCCATTTTTAGAAATCCTACCAGCATACCTTGATGTTATTCAAATATAGTCTCATAGATTCTTCACCCCTCTTCCCATTCCCTTCTCAAGTAAGATGCATAGAAACTGATAGTAAATAGAGAGCTGTGCTTGGGTTCAGGAAGAATATCTAAGAAATAATTCCCTATGTAAATTGTCAAGCACTTTTCTTTCTCTTCAGAATCTCATGCAGATTGTGTGAGGACAACAATTTGATATTTCCTGTGGGGCTTATAAAACTGAAAGAAGATGGAGGCCTGTTTTCCTCATTTTACTCTGCATCATCTTCCATTGCTTTCATTAGGAACCTGCTTTTGGCGTCACCTGGTTAGAGCCACTCTCTGAAAGCCACTGACTTCAGGCTTTAATCTACCAATACACACACACACACACACACACACACACACACACACACACACA
>NW_020954567.1:2723837-2730441 GCF_900497805.2 Vombatus ursinus | reverse complement strand
ACACACACACACACACACACACACACACACACACACACACACATTCAGTTTAAGGAAGGAACATGTGTACATTGGACTTTGGCTGTGAGGGGGCGGTGAGTTCACCACTAATGGATCAACTCTGTTGTTTGGTCTGACCACCAGCTGCCCGACACAGCAATTACCCCGATAAAATGCTTAATTTTTCACAGGGCATTAAACATCCTAACAGCTCCTAGCACAGATGTGGAGCTGTCTTGAAGCAACAGTGTTCAGGTGAAAGGAATAGAAGAGGTCACAAATTACTGAAGGCAAGCAAGTACTCCAAGTAGGGTATTTTTTTTTTTGTCTGTTTGTTTTTGTTATTGTTTTTTGCTTGGCTTGGATTAAAAAAATAAAATGTATAGAGTGATAGAACATCTTGAAAGTTAAAGGGTTCTTTTATCCATTAAAAAGAAGGAAAGCACAATCAGCTGATTCCATCCCCTTTAGTATTTATCAACCAGCCGTAGCCCTGGGAATAACTAGGGAGACTCTCCATAGCATACATAGCATGAGCAATAAAATTCATTTCCATTTAGTAGTGGTATAAGGACCTACTGTGTACAAGGCATTAGGCTAAGTACTAGAAATAAAAAGATAAGAATGGACACACCCTCCCTGTAATTTAGGGTAACTTTAAATGGATGTCATACACAGCAGACCTCTGTACAGGTGAGAATTTCATGCCAAAGGATTCCTACTGAATCATTTCTAGTTTGCCTGTTCTGGTGTGTTGGTATCATGATATGTTTTTATAATGAAGTATTTAGAATTGGATTAAAGACAAAAAAACAAAAAGTTACATTTCCAAGGAGTGATAAACAAACCTAATACAGGAAGCATTATGGTTATGGCTGAGAATTATCATGAGGAGTAGTAGGGTATTGAAAAATAAACTATTTGTGTGTCAGCTTGAGTAATTTATTTAAATGTTATTGTGGCACTGTGACTCCCAGTGGAGTTTCCCTCTCACATTTTTAATATCAAATAACTTTGAGCATTGCATATACAAATTTCATAAAATGAAATAATTCATTTTTGCAACAGCAATCTTAGCTATTTCATTTGCTAACTGACACCAGTGGCTTTGGCAAGAGCCTCTGTCCCAACCAAACAAGTTGCTTTCTTGGCATCTTTGTAAAGGTAGATCTTTCTCCATGTTGTCATGTAGTTACATTTTAGAATTTCTTCTGGTCTATGAGTGTTGGGTAGTGGAAAGGACAGAGGTCTTTCTTCTCTGAGGCTCTATCAGAGGTGTCACTATGGATAGACTTGAAGATGATGGACACTTGTCAAACCAGTTAGACTGAGTTAAGAATGTTGATTGATGCTATTAAAAAGATTCTCCCATTACTTCCTGTTGTGGATGTGTGCTATCCCTTACTGGCATGACCAGAAGGGGAGATTCATTTTTTGCCATTTTAACCTTTCTGTGAAAATGAGATTTTAAAATTAGTCTCCATCCAAGTCTTATTGATAGAGATGGGGTTATGGAAAGAGGACTGGATTTAGATTCAGAAGAAATGGATTTAGATCCCTACTCTTATATGTACAATGTATGTGACTTTGGGCAACTCACTTCCCAGGTCTAGGCATCAATTTCTTTACTTTTAAAATTACATTGGATCAGGGATTCTTAAATACTCTGTCTCTCTCTCTGTTCCTGAGTGTGTGTCTGTGTCCTGGAACCCTTTGGCAGGCTAGTGAAGCATACAGATTCCTTGTTAGAATAATATATTTAAATGCCTAAAATAAAATATATAGAATTACAAGGGAAACCAATTATCCTGAAATATAGTTATCAAAATATTAAAGAAACAAGTTTATGGGACCCAGATTAAGAACTGCTATACTAGATGCTTTTGAGTTTTCTAAATCTACCTTTGGGACAGTTAGGTGGTACAGTGGATAGAGTGCCAGGCTTGGAGTCAGGAAGACTCATCTTCCTGAGTTCAAATCTGGCCTCAGACACTTACTAGCTGTGTGACCATGGGCAAGTCACTTAATCATGTATGCCTCGGTTCCTCATCTGTAAAATGATCTGGAGAAGGAAATCGCAAACCACTCCAATATCTCTGCAAAGAAAACCCCAAATAGGGTCATGAAGATTTAGGCACAACTGAAACTGAACAACAACAACAACTCTACCTCTGTCATTTGTCTTCCTGCTTACATCAAGAAATCAAAGGTAAGAGGGTATGTTCTCCCAAGAGCAAAGTGGATCAAAGAGAAGAAACAAAGAGATAATGAAATCAGGAGTCACAAGGCCTTGGCACAGCTTCTGCTTCCTGGGGCTGATATTTCCTCAGTTGCCTTGTCAGACAGATGATAGTTTTAAGTTCACTTTAAAGACCAAACAGCTACCTCTTTGTTTTGTTCAGCACCTCCTAAGCAGATGCTGAACTGGGGTCTACTCATCATTTGCTCAACAAATATAAGATGATGATGCCACGGGATGAAGATTGGGAAACAATGATAAGCAAACACCCCAAATATCTATTGCTTACTTGATGTGGGAATGCTTGTTATGAGTGGGCCTTATTTCAAGAAACCTCAATAGGTGATTATCAAGATACTTGAAATGGATGGGGTCATTTTTTTTTATTACAATAAGAATTAATGCAGAATTCCTCGAAACAGTGATCATTCCCAGTCCATAAAAATAACATTGAATTTATTAGAAAAAAAGGGGAAGGAGAGGAACACATCTATATTATTAAACAAAGCACAACTTTTTATTTTTATTTTAAGCATTTATGCAAATCTAACCCTAGGCTTCTGTTGTGGAGAGAGAGAGAAATATAGAGAGATTCATGTGTTTATATATATATATATATATATATGTGTGTGTGTGTGTGTGGTATGTGCATATTTATACACATATGTGTATATATTTATACACATATATGTATATACACATATGTATATATTTTTAAAAACATCAAATAAAGAAGCATGGAGTCTTGCTATTAGAGCTATAGTAGAAAGGTGCCCAAATGAGCTAACATATTCTACTCAATGGCAAAAATCTGACAATATACCCCTTCTTCCTTCTAGGCTAAAAATGTCAAAAACTTTTTAGGCTTAACATGTGAAAGCTAAGAGAAGACAGGCCTGAAATTTCATTAATATTGTGAAGGGAATAAGTAAAATGAAAACAGATTAGGATCATAATAGGATCATGCATTTAAAAATAGAAGAAACTTTTGAGGTCATCTAGTCCAATCTCCTCATTTTACAGACAAGGAATATATTCTCCAAATCTCAGAACACAGAGACCTTAAACTTTTTTAAATCTCATTTTGTCACTGCCTTTTGTTTTTCTATAACATTTCTTTCTGAATATATCCATTCCCATTACCCTCCCCTGTTCACGTAAGAGAGTGGCCCTTGAAAGCCCAGAACCCAATCATAGAACAGGTGTCATCTTTAACGCAGCAGAATCAATCATCAATCTGTAACTGTCAGTCTGCACGTGAAAGCTAGGGCTTTCCACTTACAAAGCTCACCTGATGAAACTCAACCGAGGTCTTAGATATTTAAAGGCCCCAGATAGTTGGGTCAGTTTTATTTGCTCACTCAATCCCAGTTCCTCACTCACTCAGAGATATATTTGAACCTCATCAATTATTCAGGGCTGAACTTTTGTGATTACATCACTTGTCCAGGGGGTAGGGGTGGGGATGTAGTTAAGGGTATGTATGTGTGAGATGTCTTTATTGCACTCATAACCAGTATTTTATCTTTTTTCTTTTCCTTCCTTCCTTCCTTCCTTCCTTGGCTAGGCAATGGGGTTAAATGACTTGCCCAGGGTCACACAGCTAGTAAGTGTTATGTGTCTGAGACCAGATTTGAACTCAGGTCCTCCTGACTCCAGGGCCAGTGCTCTAACCACTGCGCCACCTAGATGCCCCCATAACCAGTATTTTAAAAGGAGAAAACTAAGCCCCTCAGCTGTGCCTGACAATAGTTGAGGTATATCATACCCATAGTCCCCCACTTCTGCAATGAAAGGAGGAAGGCACATTTTCTCAACTTTTCTCCATTTTGGGACACTTAAAACTAGAAGAAGGTAATTTGAAGATAAAGGAAAAGGAAACATTACTTCATGCAAATACCAGCTAACATCATCTACATCATAACTAAACTGAAACCTATAAAACCCTCTGTCCTGAAAGAAAGTATAGGTTAAGGTGAAAAACATTGTTAGACTTAAGAATTTTTTTGAGAAATTTGTAGATGCTACTCTATATTGGATTCCAAAAGGAAAGTTTAAATTGTTAAACCAAAGAGCTGTTAAACTCAAAATTGTTAAACTAAATTATTAAAATAAAGAGTGTGTTGTGTCTAGCTGTAGAAAGGAACACAAAGGAGAGAAAATACCCTATTACCCTTCATGCCACTGTCAGAAACAAAATCATAGGGGAACTGGATCCTGTACTTAATCCAGTGGACCATTTCTAATGCTTTTACATTTTTATGCTTCTCTTTCAGACAGAAAAATAGGATACTTATTGTTCTCCTTTGTCCAGTGCTTGGGCTGTCCTCTTTTCTCCTATCTGACTCTCAGGATCCTTGTCTTCCTTACATGCAATTTAAAACCACTAGCTCTAGGCCTGCCCCTTGAGGCCAAGTGGACTATTTGTGATCCCTCATTTGTGGTAGGAAAGTCTTTCAAATATTTGGAGATAACACATACTTACAAACATGCTAATATAATATGCTCCTGAATACACAAAGGGAAGAAAGCTTGCGTGTTACCTGCTCATTTCCTAACACAACTGAGAAGATTTTGGATTGAAAGAGTACCAGGCAAGGTATCGTATAAGCAGTCTATTAGGAGCCTGGATTTGACAGTAGCAACAGTGGTGGTCTATATGCTAATTGGTCACATAATACCATGCTAATTTATTTTATCAAATTAAAACAAAGACTGCTCTTTGGCCACCAGGGACCTTCCACCCTTTCTTTAGGTCCTCTTAGTCAGCCAGGAGATCCGTTTAGTGGAGAGCCTTGCCAAGAATATAAATTAATAAAACAGGATTAAGGAGAGATACGGTTTTAACTGATTCCTTAATCCCAGTGAATAATTAATGATAGTGATTCATGATTTGGCTGAATTCTTCCTATGTTTGAATAATAAATAGCATAAAAACAAACTTCAGATTGAAGCCAATTGAAGGAAGCTCCTGGCAGAGAGCTCTCTCCTCTCTGGAATCAATCTGAATCCCCAAAGCAACATGTCCAGAATCTTAGCAATTTGGCCTAACGTGTCCCCCATACATTCTCACTTCTATGCTCATCTTGGAGGGGTGCTGGTCAGCCCTACTTCTCTCAAAAACTAGCCATTTACAGTTTCCAAAATGTTCAAGTAGAGACATTCCATTATGAGATATCCAGGCCCAAGTGTTATAATATTCCCCCTGCTTGAATTTTAGCTGGTCATATTGACTAGGCATGAAATAAGTGACCATAAACTGGTTAATTCTGTCAATTGCAAGACCAGGAAACAATCGAACTTCATTAATCACGGGACTTCAGTTCCAAATGATGAAAGTCAACCAAATCAAATTATAATTATTTTTTCTACCCTAATCATTTTATTTCAGGCAATTAAAACAACTGATTCTATTGATACATGTGGTACTGGCCAAATTCTCTTATATGCTGTGACTGGCTGGATCTCGGCTAAGGCAAAGGAGAAGTCAAGGACTCTCGGAACTGGATGGAGCCTCTGATATCATCTCTCTTCACTTGTCACCAAACATAAGTCTTCTCTACAATACCCCCAACAAGTGACTTGGTAGCCTATACTTAAGTGCTTCTTATAATACACAACTGAACACTGATAAAGATACGTCCATTCCACTTTTGGACACAACTAATCATTTTATCTGAACTTGCTAATCCATCTTGCACCTACATTTACTTGTACAAACTGTCTCCAATGCTTGGATTGTCCTCCCTAATATCTGACTCTCAGAATCCTTGTCTTCCTTCAAGGCTCAGCTGAAGTGTCACCTCCTCCATGAAGCCTTTCCTGATTTCCCTAGTAGGTATTTTTATTTTCCTCTTCCATTTTCCTCATACTGTATTTTTTGTGTGTGTGTGTTCGTGATGGAGACCTTTGTAAATTCCTTGAGGTCAGAGATCCTTTCCTTTTTGTCTTTGTATCCCCAGTACTTAGTATAATGCCTTGAACATAATAGGAACTTTAATAAATGTTTGTTGCATTAAATCATATTATATTAAGCTGAAAAACTACTAATCCTAGGTTTGTTCCCTGAGGCCAAGGCGAATATTTGTGATATGAAAATCTTTCAAATATTTGAAGAGAGTAATACTATCCATCCTGAGAATTCTTTTATCTAGACTAAACCCAGCTTCAGATGATTCTATCAATCTTAGTATTACCTGATTTTGAACCTCTTCACCATCAAGAGCATTTTTCTCTACTCATGATTCACGGTCACTCATGAATCTCTGGTCACAATTACCTCCCTCCCTTCCTCTCTTGTTTTCTCCCTTCCCTTTTCCCTTCCTTCCTTCCTTCCTTCCTTCCTTCCTTCCTTCCTTCCTTCCT
>NW_020954567.1:2593506-2723827 GCF_900497805.2 Vombatus ursinus | reverse complement strand
CTTCCTTCCTTCCTTCCTTCCTTCCTTCCTTCCTTCCTTCCTTCCTTTCTCTTGTTCTTTCTCTCTTTCTCCCTTCTTTCTTCCCTTCTTTTCTTCTTTTGACTTCATAACCAGCAATCATCCCATTACCACACAATTTACATGGCATTGAATGATTAAGTGACTTGCCCAGAATCAGATAGAAAGTATGTGTCAAGGCAGAACTTGAACCTGGATCTTTCTGACTCCGAGTCTGGCTCTCTACAAGCAATGAATCAGTCAATTAATAAGCATTTACTAAGCTACTACTATATGCTAGGTATTACTGATAGATACAAAGACAAAAGAAAAAAAAGGAAATGAACGCTCTACTCTCAAGGAACTTACATTTTATCAGAGGAGACAATGTCTACATATAAAGGCAAATCCAGAGTAAATCCATCCATAATAAGTACAAGGTCATGGTAGTATTTGTAGTTGAAGGAATAGGAAAAAGCTTTCTGTGGAAGGTGGTTTTTGAGCTACATATTGAAGGAAGTGAGGGAATTGTGGGAGGAAGAAGTATATTCAAGGCATGGGATATGGCCAGTGCATGTGTGAGAAACAAAGAGGAAGCTAATTTGGCTGGACGCTATACCACATTGACTCTCATGTCAGATGAAGCTAAGCTCATATTAGTCTGCCATACCACAAACCTAAATCATTTAAATCTTGGAGTCCACTAAAATGCCGATTCTTTTCTCACATGAACTCACATCTAGCCACGTCACCCTAATTCAGTACCAGTGAAGCTGTTTTTTTTAATCTTAAGTGCAAGATTTTACTTTTCTCCCAAATAAACTTTATCTCATTTGATTCATCCCATCATTCTAGCCTGTCAAGATATTTTTGGATTCTAATCTAGATATCCCTTAGAGTTTCATGTCATTCATTCACATACTTGATAATCTATCATCACCATAATGATAACATTCATAGCGTTCCCCCAATATGCCAGTTTAGAAACCTAGTGAGAAAAAGGAAATTGTGGTAAGTGTGCCATGACTCATTATTAATAAACTCATGTTCATTCATAGTAATTATTGCTTCCTATTCTAAAAGACTATACATGTATATATATATATAAAATCAAGTAGAATAATGATCCAAGAACATTAAATGGCAATTTATGAAGGAGAAAATAAATACAAACTTTAATTTTGTGAAAACATTCTCAAAAATTTAAAAAAATAAGGTAAATCAAGACAACCTCATGATACTACTACACACAAGTAAAAGGGAAATTTACACACACACACACATATAGATGTGTATGTATATATATATATGTATAATTATAAAGTTCAATTTAGGTGTGACTGTAAGGAAATAGGTATGCTAATACATTGTTGGTGAGACTGAAAAAGTAGTTTTGGAGAACAATACAGAAAAATGTAACGAGTCACAAAACTAATGATACCTTTTGACCCAGCAATTCCATTGCTCATAATTTATCCCAAGGGCTTTATAAAAATAGGCTAACTATATTAAAAATAGTCATAGATCTTCTAATAGAAAGAAATAACCTTGGAAACAACCTATATGTCTAAATATAGAAAAACTGAATGAAGTAAAATATATTAAAGAAATGGGATATTATGATAAAGATAAAATACATAAGTGAGATATATATATAGTGATATGAATGAAATCATAACTTAAACTAGATACACATGGAGGAGGAGGAAAAGGTGAGGAGGAAGAGGAGGTAAGAGAAGGAAAAAGAGAAGGAAGAGGAGAAGAGGGAGGATAAGGGGCAAAAGGAGAAAGAGGAAAAAGAGAGGAGGGGTGAGGGAGAAAGAAAAAAGGGGAGAAAAAGGAGAAGAAAAGGGAGGAAGAGAGGGAAAAGAGAGGAAGAGGAAAAGAAAGGCTAGAAAATGGAATCAAAGGTGGTGTAATTTTGGATACATCTGGGAGGCAGTACAGGAAAAAAAAGGACATCTTGCTTGTTGTATGTTTATTAATTCTTCTGGATTAAATTTGTAAAAGGCTGAAGAAGAAAAAGAAAACTAGGAAGTGAGGAAGCTGTTCATCATATGTGTCTGGAAATTTGAAGGTCCCTTATAGAGAAGGACCTGATTTCTTATATGTGAATTGGAGGGCAAAACAAGGGTGAATGGGTGGAAGGGTCAAGAGAGGTGTGTTTCAATTTGATGCAGGGAAAATTTCCTAAAAATTAAAGCTATCTAAAACCTAAGCAAGCTACCTCCAAAGAGCAGAGGATCATAGAGTAGCACTTAGCTGTCTTAGAATCTAAATCTTACCTCCATTTTACAGATGAGGAAACTGAGGCTCAGTAAAGGCTATTGACTTTCCCAAAGTGAGACAGGTAAAAAGTTGCACAGCTAAAATTTATACTATGGTCCTTTCACTTCAAATCTAGTGTTTCTTCCCAGAGTACAATATGTTTTTTGGTAATAGGATCCTCCTTACTAGGGTGTCTTCATACTCATGCTGGCTGACCTGTGTTAGGTATGTTGTAGAAGAGATGGCTTCTCATTCAGGCACATGCCAGATGGCCTCTGGGGTTCATTCCAGCTCGGTGATACTGTGACTTTCAAGATCCTGGGATGTGGAATTTAATGACTTGAATTTATTCATGGGGGCTGAATGCAATGCCCTTTTCCCATTGCCTCAATTATCTTTTTCATTCACATTTAAGCATTTTTGTCCTATATTTCCCAGCTTGAAGACCATTCTCCCTGAAAGAAAAAATAAAAGTTCAATAATTCTGCCTTCATTCTCTCATTTCTTATGATTGTCCCAGCCACTCCAAGCAAGGTTCTTATTTTATACTTGTGCTCCCCAAATAGCTAGTTTTTTATAAGCCTAGTGTTTAGTGTAGTACTTGATGCAAAGTAAGCATGTGAATGCTTCTTTTTCAAAATGTTTTATTAATTTATTTTGATTTATCAATAATCACTTCCATATGCTTTTGAGTTTAAAATTTTTCTGTGAATGCTTCTTAATTCATTCATTCCTTTATTCACTCATCCATTCATCCATTCCCTCTCTCCTAAGGCCAGACGATATTTTTGTGATCTTTCTTGGTTACTTGAATTTGCTCCTATTCTCTGCATGTCCTTTAAAAATATAAGTTCCTAGGGGCAGCTAGGTGGCGCAGTGGATAGAGTACTAGCCCTGGAGTCAGGAGGACCTGAGTTCAAATCCAGCCTCAGAAACATGATACTTCCTGGCTGTGTGACTCTGGCCAAGTCACTTAACCCCAATTGCTTCACTAAAAAACAAACAAACAAAAAAAACAAAAAACAAAAACAAGAAAGCAAGAAAAACAAAAAAAAAATATAAGTTCCTTCCACAAATATTTAATTCATTAGTCATTCAGCAAAATATTCACTGGATATCTATCATGTTCAAGGCACTGTTCTAGGCACTGCAGAGGATATGGAAAAGTAAAATACATAGCTCTCATCCTCACAGAAGGGATTATTCAAATCATTCATTCATTCATTTATCCATCATTCACCTACTGAGTTCTTATGGTATGGACAGCACTGAGGGATACAAAGGTGAGTCAGGCAAGAGGAAGAGAGGTAAATGCATAGAAGTTTAATAATGCTATTCGTGTGAAGAACACATAATTTAATCAGAATCTAAACTTAACAGCAGGGAACATCAGGAGATAGGTTGTAATAAGCCTTCACGCCTGCAGAAGTTTGGGTTCACATTTTCATTACCCTTTTCTAATGGACATGATGGCAACAATAACAACCCAAACCCACATTATAAAACCCTTTATGTTTTACAAAAGGATTTCCCTACAACTCACTGAGATAAGAAGTTAAGTGACTTGCCCTAAGTCACATGACTAGTTAGTATTAAAGCAACTAGTTAGGGTTGACTGGTGCTCTTATTCCATTTGGCCTCTTTAATATATAGTCATGGAAAGACACAGGGGACATGATAAAACCCAAATAAAGGCAGCTCTATTGCTTTGGGAGGCAATGTTTTCAATTTTTGAATTTTTTCATCTTTTGATTCTGCTACTTTCTAGATATGTGACCCTTGACTAGGTCCCAGAATGAAAGCATCCCAGAATCTAAGAGTTTAAAGACAACTAAGACGTTATCAAGTCAAATTCCTACCTGATACATGAATTCTGTCTAATGTATCCCCAACTAGTAATTATCAAGCTTCTACTTAAACACTTCTAAATGGCAGGAAACTCACTACCTGTCAAGCTAGCCCATTTTATTTTTGAACAGCTCTAATTATTAGAAAACTCCTCCAAATTTTGATTTTAAGTCACCTCTTAGTAATTCACCATCTGGTTCTAATTCTGCACTCTGGAGGCACATAGAATAAATCTAATGCTTCTACTGTGTGACAATCCTTCAAATATTTGAGAACATTGGTCATGCTTTCCACTACCACCTTAGTGTTGTCTAGAATGAATGAAAAGACACTTATTAAGTACTTATTATATGCCAAGCACTGTGCTCGGTGATGGGTATAAAAATAGGAAAGTAAAGAGATCTCTTGCTCTCAAATTGCCTATCTATAGGGTGAAGAAACAAAACAGAAAGGGTACCTGGGCTCAGAGAAGCATCTTAGCCTGGGAAATCACAGGGATGATAAGTGGGGTCATAGGCCAGGTGGCTGGCTAACAAGGAGGCTGTGGAGGATACAGCTAGAGAAAAGGGAGTCTTCTCCAAGTTCAACAGTTCCTTCAACCAGTCCCTGTGTGATATGGCTTCAAGTAACCTAACCATTCTGCTTTCTCTTCTCTGAGCCTATGCCAGATTGGCAATGGCCCTCTCAAATCACATGACTCTCTGAGTCTCAGTTCCTTTACCTGTACAATGGAGGTTACAAAACTTTTGCTACATTTCTCATGTGATTGTTATGAAGTTTAAATATAGGTAAAAGGTCCAAAAATAAAGCTTTAGATAGTTTGTTAATGGGCATTTATTAAGTGCTAACTATACCCAGCTTTAACACTTGCTGGGGGTAGAGGGAAAGGGATACACAAAAACTGCATGGCATTGTCTCTACTCTCAGAGAACTTATAATTTATTTAGAGAGAGAAGAAGGAGAAAAGACATCACTATCTATCTTGATTATCTGACTAATTTTCAACACTGGCCTTGAGGACTGAATAACATTCACTATTTTGTTTAAATGAAAACAGTGAATATATTTACATGCCTCCTTAAAACAGGTGTGAATAGTTTCATTTTCCAAGTCAATCAGGAAAGGTAGACTTCATAAAGGATGTTTTCTTTTGGTTTAGTTTACTTTGGACCTTGAAAATAATGTTAGGCATTATCTAGAACATATGTGCAATCAGTAAGCCTGTGCATTTGAAAGTGAAGTGCATTATGGCTCATATCCATTGTAAAATTCAGCTAGAAAGAAAACCGGTTACCTGTTTTAGGATATGGGTATTTGCTGTTGACATCTCTTGCTCTATTCAGAGATGGCAATACCTGGTTCACCCAGGAGGGAAGCCCCAGATGGAATTTTGCATTTAATACACTCAATAAGAAATAGGCTCTGAGTATCTTCCTTTACTTGGGAGATAAGACCCCAGTTCACTGACTCTCACTGGTTGGAACTGATCCAACATAATAATGGCCATCTGAAAATCTTCCACGATTTAATCTAGGAGATGAGTTCTGAGAGGGCTTCAATTCCTTTCACTTTGCTAACCCGTCCACTTTCTGAAATGGGTACCTGACAGAAGTGTACACTCTCTGAAAGCCAAGTGACTAAGCTGCGTTCCTGAGGAGCACTTTATACGGAGGGTGTTGGGATGCTTCCCACATTTGTCCTGGATCTATACTTGGGGCTGCTGGCTGCAAATGCTGATGCTGAACCCCAAAAGACAACCTTGTCAAACTTGCCCAAGCAGCTAGAGTAAATGAACACCTACCATAAAAGAAAGTATATGGGAGAGGGAGGAGAAGAGGCAGAAGGATGGGAGATAAAGAAAGAAGGAAGATAATAAGAAAGCTTCTGGTGATGAAATCTCACATGACTGCTGGTGTAGACAAAAGAGGTGGTGAACAAGGACAGGATGAGAGACAGGAACAGGTATTTCTGGCATACAGGGGGGACCTCTAGAGTTGGCCCTGGCTTTGACCTTTTGGAACCACTCAGAGAAAATGTAGGTGGAATTCTAGTCAACTAATTTCCACAACATAAATGGAAATATCATAAATGAGGTGGTTGGAACTGAAAAATAATCACTAAGATTCTACCTTGAGCTTAAAAGCCCAGTATTATATGATTTCATTTGTTGATACTGTGGAATTGCTGTCAGAACTTAAAGGGTACTCTGATGACACAGTTGGGGTAATTAATATATGGCCCCAGGAGGTTAACCAGTAGCTAAATATGGGTAGGATGCAATAAATAGTAGAAATCAGAGCAAATTTTAAAGATAGAGGATGAATGAACTGATTCACTTGACCCAGGGAAAGAGTTCAGGTCCAAATCCTTTTCTTAGAAAGCAAAGATCCAAGAGGGCAGAGAAAAGGCAGCGACTCACTTCAGCTCTCCAAGAAACACTTCTGAAAACCTTTAAATAATACCATAAAAGAATTCCTATAGTGGCATAACTCACAAAAAGACAAGGTGAAATAGTTTTCCAGCCAAAGACAACTTAGAAAGTGAGTAGGAAAAGTCTGTTCCACCTGAGTAAGAGTGGAGCAGTCAGGCGCAGGCCATGCCAGTGCAGACCCAGCCCAAGCCCCAACAAACTAGAAGGTTGTGGGAGTTACTGAACCAGCAGTGGCAGCAGCTGTTTCCGGAGCTCTTGGTCTATAGATGGTAAGGAGGTTGAACAGCTGGTAAGAAGGAGGTTACAGGGGTCTCTTTGGCATAACTGAGGTAGTACTCTTTTGCTTTGCCCGTACTCAGCTCTGGTTGCAGTACTGGGTGGCGGTCCCTGGGAGAGGAGGAGCATTAGCATACCCCATCTTATGGCAGCAGTGGAGTGGGGACCCTCACCACAGCTCCAGGGCAGAAAAGAGTGCTTATGGTGCCTCACAGACCAGAGCACAGGCCAGGAGAATAATAAATACACATCTCCTTGGATCATACCACGTTGGAAGAACTGAAAACTTACATTCCCTAGAAGTATCTCTGAAAACAGCTGCACAAAACCACTGAAGCTTGAGACAGTGCACTCTCTACCCTGGAAAGAGGGCCTCACTTTAACAAAGAGTCAGAAGTCAAGTAATAGATTTGAAAAATGAGCAAACATCAGAAAAAAATAATTCTGACCATAGAAAGTTACTGTGGTGACAAGGAAGATAAAACACATACTCAGAAGAAAACAAAGTCAAAGCTTCTACATGCAAAACCTCCAAGAAAAATATGAATTCATCTCAGGCCGTGGAAGAGCTCAAAAAAGATTTTAGAAATCAGCTAAGATTGGTAGAGGAAAAATTGGGAAGAAAAATGAGACTGATGCAAGAAAATCATGAAAAGAGTCAAAAGCTTGGTAAAGAAGACACAAGAAATACTGAAGAAAATACCATGTTCAAAAACAGACTAATCCAGGGGTGGGGAAGCCACATGTGGCTTCAGGATCACAGGTTGCCCACCCCTGAACTAGGAGAAAAGGTAAAATAGGTACAAAAATAGGTACAACATAGTTACAAAAAAAAACAAAAAACAAAAACCAAAAAACAAAACAGAATTGGCCAAATGGAAAAAGAGGCATAAAAATTCACTGAAAGGAAAAAGAAAACTCCTTAAAAAGGTAGACTTGACCAAATGTAAAGGGAGGTACAAAGTCTCGCTGAAGAAAATAATTACTTAAAAATTAGAATTCAGCAAATGGAAGCTAATGACTTTATGAGAAATCAAGAAACAATAAAAGAAATCTAAAAGAATTAAAAAATAGAAGACATGTGAAATGCCTCATTGGAAAAACAACTGACCTGGAAAATAGATCCAGGAGAGATAATTTAAAAATTATTGGACTACCGGAAAGCCATAACAATAATAAAAAAGAATCTAGACATCATCTTTCAAGAAATTATCAAGGAAAACTGCCCTGATATTCTAGAACCAGAGGGTAAAATAGAAATTGAAAGAACCACCTCCTGAGAGAGATCCCAAAATGAAAACTCTCAGGAAAATTGTAACCAAATTCCAGAGCTCCCAGGCCAAGGAGAAAACATTGCAAGCAACCAGAAAGAAACAATTCAAGTATCGTGGAGCCTGTCAGGATAACACAAGATTTAGCAACTTCTACATTAAAGGATCAGAGGGCTTAGAATATGAGGGTAGAGAAGCTAGATTATAACCAAGAATCACCTACCCAGTAAAACTGAGTATAATCCTTTGAGGGAAATGGACAATGTATGAAATATAAGACTTTCAAGCATTCTTGATGAAAAGACCAGAGTTGAATAGAAAATTTACTTTCAAATACAAGACTCAAGAGAAGCATAAAAAGGTAAACAGGAAAGGGAAATCATTAGGGACTTAATAAAGTTTAACTGTTTACATTCCTACATGGGAAGATGATACTTGTAACTCATAAGAACTTTCTCATCATTAGGGCAGTTAGAAGGAGTATATATGGACAGAGGGCACAAATGTAAATTGAATATGAAGGGATGATATCTAAAAAATAAAATTAAGGTGTAAGAGAGGAAAGCCCTGTGATAAAGGGAAAGGGAGAGGTAGAATAGGGTAAATTATCTCACATAAAAGTAGCAAGAAAAAGCTTTTACAGAGTAGAGGAAGATGGGGGAGGTGAGAGGGAGTGAGTGAGCCTTACTTTCAATGAATTGGTTCAAAGAGGGAATAATATATATATATACATATATATATATATATACATATATATATATACTTAATTGGATATAGAAACCTATCCTACCCTACAGGAAAGTAGGAGGGGAAAGGGATAAGAAAAGGGGAGGGGTGGTAGAAGGGAAGACAGATTGGTAGTTAGAAACAAAACACTTTTAAGGAGGTACGGAATGAAGGGAGAGAAAGAATAAAGGAAATGGGGAAGGGAATAGAATGAAGGGAAATACAGTTAGCAATAGTAACTGTGAAAAAAAATGAAGCTAGTTTCTTTGATAAAGGCCTCATTTCTCAAACATAGAGAGAACTGAGTCAAATGTATAAAAGAGCCATTTCCCAAATGGAAAAATGATCAAAAGGTATGAAGTTTTCAGATGAAGTAATCAAGGCTCTCTATAGCCATATGAAAAATGTTCTAACTCACTATTGATTGGAGAAAAACAAATAAAAACAATTCTGAAGTACTGCCTCTTACAACTATCAGATTAGCTAATAGGACATAAAATAAGAACGAGAAATGTTGGTGGAGATGTGGGGAAAATGAGACATTAATGCCCTGTTGATGGAGTTGTAAACTGATTTAACTATTCTGCAATTTGGAACTATGCCCAAAGGACTATAAAATCATGTATACCCTTTGACCTAGCAATACCACTACTAGGTCTATATCCCAAAAGAGATACAAAACAAAAAGAAAAAGGTACCATATATACAAAAATATTTATAGCAGCTCTTTTCTGGCGGCAAAGAATTGGAAATTGAGGGGATGCCCATCAATTGGGGAATGGCTAAACAAGTTATGGTATGTGATTATGATGGAATACTATTGTGCTGTGAGAAATGATGAGCAGGATGCTCTCAGAAAAACCTGGAAAGACTTTCATGAGCTCATACAAAGTGAAATGTGGTGTGTACAAAGTAACAGTAACATTGTAGGATGATCAGCTGTGAGTGACTTAGCTCTTCTCAGCAATACAATGATCCAAGACAACTCTGAAGGACTTATGATAAAAAAATATTATACATCCCCAGAGAAAGAACTGATGGTGTCTAAATACAGATTGAAGCATACTTCTAAAAAATTATTTTTCTTGAGTTTTTTGTTTTCTTTCACAACATGACTAATATGGAAATGTTTTGCATGACTACACATGTGTAACCTATATCAAGTTGCTTGCCTTCTCAAGGGGGAGGGGTTAGGAGGGAGAAGGTGAGAGATTTCAGAACTCAAAGTTTTAAAAACAATGTTAAAATTGTTTTTACATGTAATTGGGAAAAATACTAAATAATTCCTTAAAAAGAAAATTAAAAACATGGCCAACTCAAAAATCAATACCAATAAGACCATGCACATGCCTTTAAAAAAGGTAAGGATCAAATACAGAAGAGTGGGTCAAGTCAACAGTCTAAAGATAAGAGGATAAGAGGAGGGTAAGGGAAGGGGGAAACAGGGACGGTGTGCATCTGCAAGTCACAAGTTCAGGTAGTCATTGATCAATTCACATTACCAGAGAGGTTGAAAACCAGAGTCAGGTTTAGCTAGAATAGTGTCCACAGTCAAAATTAAAACAGCCAGGGTTTCTGAATCACATTACAGAAAAAAAAAAAAAGAATTAGATAAGGCAATTGTGACATTGTAGACATTTCAATGACATAGAGTTAGTGAAGATAGGCTGGAATCTTGGTTCACTTGTATTCTATCTGTGTAACTCTGAATGAGTTATTTGATTTCTCTGGGCCTCAGTTATGTATAAAATTAGGGTTGGTGTGGTTTAGATTGCTGGTGTCAAACTCAAATAGAAATGGGGGCCACTAAACTGTACTTAAGGATCAATGTGGGCCATATGTTGACTTAGTTTAAAATTTTAATGTTATCTCTCTTAATTGTATTTTTAAAATTATTTTGTTAAATGTTACCAGATCATATTTAAATCTAGTTTAGGCTGTTTGTGGGCTGCATGTGGCCTATGGACCACGTGTAGACATATCTGGTCAGAATCATCACTATGGGGCTTCCTAGTGCTAAACATTTTGATTTTAAGGCAAGAAACAACTGCAACAATAATGTAATTGAATTCCAACAATGACACCATAAAATTAGATTCTAATAATTTACCATCTTTCATGTCATCCTTGTGGACAAAATGCAAAGATATAAACTTGATGAGAATACACTTGGTGGATTCTGCGTCAGTTGAATTACCAGAACTAAGGAGTGGTTATTAAAACATCAGTGTTGACTTGGAGGGATATACATAGTGAAGGATCATAGGAATCTGTCCTTGGCCCTGTTATGTTCAATATTTGTGTCAGTAACTGGAATGAAGAAATAGTTCATCAGATTTAAAGATGAACTAAACATGATTAGGAATAACTAACATGATGGATGAGAGTCATTATCTACAAATATCTCAATCAAATTTGTATTTTACATTTAAGGAAACTGAGGTTTAAAGAGAATAAAATACTTTCCAGGATCACCTAGCCAGTAAATAGTTGAACCAGGTTTTCTTATTCCAAATCCAATAGTATTTCCATCATACCATATCCCTCGAAGGGCCTGTCACCATAAGGCAGTGTGGTAACCTGATCCATTGGGCATCTGAGTGCTTGAGATTATTCTATTGATTATTGTTGTTCTTAGTGAAACATAGACATACTATCACAGAATTAGTGAATCTTACAATTGGAAAAGACCTCAGAAAACATTGATCTACTCTTGGAGTCAAAAGATACTGGTGTGAATCCTGGCTCCAGAAATGTTTTTGTGACATTAAGAAAGTCACTTTGTATCTCCAGGACTCAGTTTCCTCATCTATAAAATGAGGGAATTAGATAAGGTGACTTCTGAAGGTCCTTCCATCTCTAAATCAGTAATCATTTGGCTCATGTTTGAATAAAAATCCTACTATTTACCATACCAATAAATGGTCATCTCAGTCCCAGTAAGAAAAAAGCCATTATTTCCTGAGACAACTCATTCTTCTTTTCCATATCTCTATTTTTGCATATTTGTTTATTTGTGTGTTTGCTTTCCTGATACCAAGCCAAAATATGTTTCTCTCTAACTTTTGTACCTCGTACATTGTTATACCCTCTTAGGGCCAAACAGAATAGGTCAACTCTCTCTTCCACATGATGGTCTTTCAAATACTTGAAGGTAGTTATCATGTCCTCCACTTTCACTTGTCTTTTCTCTAGTTTTTATTTTCCTCTAACCATTATATGTAGTTGTCTTGAAGACCTTAACCTTCTAGACCGTTCTTTGGATGATCTACATTTTGTCAATATCCTCCTAAAACACGGCCCAGCACTGAGTAGTCCAAAGATAGTCTGGCCAGGGCAGAATACAGGAGGAACTATAAACCATCCTGGTCATGGAAACTATTGCGGCCTATGGTAAAATTAGGTTTAATTGTTACCTAACTTTGATTCACCCATCTTATACTTTTAAGTATAGATAGTTTATTCCAGATAGATTTCATTTGATTAGATCTGACCCAGCATCCCAGCTTGTCAGTATCTTTTAGATGCTTACACCGTCACCCCCATGTGTTAGCTGAGCTATTTCTCCTGCTTCTGGGTCATTTGTAAATCAAGGAGCCCTCCCTAGAATCTTCCCTGATGATGATAAAGGTGATGATGCTTTTCTTGTAGGGGAAGTTGACCCACTGTCAGGTTACCGAAGTTGTTTTTTGGTCATGGTGATGGTTCATAGAATTCTAGAACTCCAGGGCTAGAAAGGCTTCTTAAAGATCAACCACTTCAATTCTTTCCTTTTACATATGAGATAATGGAGGCCTATAGAGGGAAACTGACCTGTCTAAAGCCATACACATCATAGACTAATAGATCCAAGGTTGAATAAGTTCTTGTAGGTCATCTAACCCAATACATTCATTTTACAGGTAAGAAAACAAAACTGAGACAGGTTAAATGACTTGCCCAATGTAACACATGGAGGAGGTGGCAGAGCCAGGATTTAAATGCAAGTCCATGGTCAAGATGGCAAGTTCAACACTCCAAGTTGACCACACTTTCCACCCTATTATACTACCCTCCAGTAGCTGATTGTAGAACTGGCCCCAAGATTGAGGTCTCACTCCTCCCTACATGTTAGTGCCCAACCTCTGATCCATTCACACATTCTTGTCCATCACCTTATATGGGTGAAACAACACAGTATAATGGAAAGAACATTGGGCTATAAGACAGGAGGTCACTCAGTCAACAGGATTTATTGAGTTCACCATGTGTCAGACACTGTGCTAAGAGCTAGACTTATAAGGAGGCAAAAAACATGATCTTGCCATTGAGGAGCTCACATTCTAATGGGAGAGACATGATAAAAATAACTGCATACATACAATATACATACAGTAGAGAAAGAAGGTAATCCCAGAGGGAAGTTGCTATCAGTGATAAAGAATAGGAAAGGCCTCTTGCAAAAAGTATGGTTCAAATTTGGTCATGAAGTAAACCACAAAAGCTGGAAGGCATATATGAGGTTATTGACAGAGTCAAAGTTCATAGAATCAAAGGGCAAGAATAGACCACAGAGGCCACTTAGATCAACCACCCTACCATAGAGGAATCCTTCTTTGTCCTTAGCCTTCAGCTTCTGCAGGAAGAATTTTTTTGTGCTTCAGAGCACTTGATTACAGGATGGCAATCCTCCTGTGATCTAAAAGTAGGCATAGACTATGGCTGAGAAATAAAACTGTTCATCATTAAGTCAACTTATCTACATAAGAATCAGCTTGGATGGGCTTTTCTGAAGATTGTGGCTTCTGGCCATGGCATACACCTGCTTTCCAAGAGATGAGATTTTACTTTTTTTCAGACTGATTTTACCCATTATGCAAGACAAGTACTGAAGCCTTTAACTACAGCCATCATTCAAAAATGGGACTTGAGTTGCAGTGAAAGAACTGTAGCCTACAGTATTTACAGCTATACCTCAACCTACTTACCATTTTATTTATACTAATGAAAAAGCACTTAAATCCATTTGTATAGGCTGCTCTTTCTCAGAGATTTAGAGGAACTAATATGCACCATAAATAAGGGAAAATGACTTATTTCATTATTCTTCAAAACGTTGTTCCAGATAACATGAATTTTAAGTGTAGACTGAAGGTTAACTTAATGCACTACAAAAGATACAATTTATATAGTTTTTCTCCCCTGCTAATAAATGTCTTTTTTTCCATTATTATCTAAGTATTGCAAATGGTGTCCAATTAAAACTTTAACATGCCTGTTTTATATGGGATTGAACATTATAAAGGAAAATAAGTTCCCTCCCCATAGTCACTCCTGACATCCACATTCCACCATGCTTTGTTGTACATGGCTAATTGTATCTATCAATAAATGATGGGGCTGAGGAGTAGAGATTAGATTTCAGAAACATAAGCTTAATTTCCAACATATTTATTGACCTACTCTAAGACTTGTTTCTCTCAGCCTCACTACCCCAAAATGCAAAATTCCAGAAACAATCAGCCCTCAAGGAAAGAAAGGGGAGATTAATTAGGCCAGCTGATACCAATGTTTGACATCTTGTGAGAAAAGCATACTGTGATCTCTTCATAGAAAGTACAGGTAAGTATTTTCTTCAATACGTCAAGGATTGGCAATTTCATCAGCACGGATGCTTTCTCCACTGATGCAGATATAAACCCTTCTGTGACTTACTAGAGTGTTTTCCAAAGATCCTATGGCTGAAAAAGCTCATTACCCTATGACCAAAGTGGTGATGAATCAGGTTTCTAAATCCACCTTTAGGGATCATTCATCCCTCCATTTCTACAGATGAGGAAACTGAGACTTAAGAGGGTGTAAGTGACATCATGAACATTAAGTCACACAAGGGGAGAACTGGGACTAGAACCCAGAGGACACATGGCTACAAATTCAGTGCTTTTTTTCTTATGATGCCTTGAGACTTCTCTAATCCCCACTCTGTTATAAATGGAAACATTTCATTTCCCATCCAAGTGTACTGACATCATTTTTAGATAGCCTGAATGAGATTTCAGATTTCATCATCAGAACAGCTATCCAAGGGAGACTATAAGCTGATATTAGAGAGAGAGTTGCAGCATGAAAAAGTTAATAGAATACTATGCTAGGTGTCAGTAAGATCTGAGTTCAAATCCTGTCTCTGATACACACAATTAAATCACTTAACTGTTCAATGCCTTAGGCAGCTCTTGAAAACTATATGTAATGGATGAATTAACATTCTACAGGGATTCCACACCAAGAATTCCCAATACAAGTAAAATCACTGTCTCTGAGAGATAGAGACCAACAGAGACAGACACAGAGACAGAGAGAGACAGAGAGACAGACACAGAAACAGGACATAGAGACAGAGAGAAAGAGAGAGAGAGAGAGAGAGAGAGAGAGAGAGAGAGAGAGAGACAGAGAAAGACAGACACAGCCAGAGACAGAGGGAGACAGGGGGAGAGAGAGAAAGAGAGAGAGAGAGAGAGACAGAGTCAGAGAGACAGAGAAAGACAGACACAACCAGAGACAGAGGGAGACAGGGAGAGAGAGAGAGAGAGAGAGAGAGAGAGAGAGAGAGAGAGAGATATCAGAAGATCACGAAACAGGAAGTCACAGAATACTAAAGCTGAAGCGGATCTTAGAAGCCATCTGGCATGATGGCCCAGCCTTACAGGAATCCCCACATTCTGCTCCTTGACTTAACTATTATAAGTCCAATCATTCTCTGCTATTAAATTCCTGTGTAACTTTAGGTAAATCATTTCACCTCTCTGAGAATAAGTCACCTGAGGCTCCAATGAGAATAGGTATAAAACTCTGTGTGTCTGATTGAGTGCCTATGCCTAATGAGATAATGTATATGAATGCTCTTCAAAAAGACAGAAGTGTCATACAAATATATGATAATATGATAGAGGTTTCTTGATGGTCTCATAACATACAAAAGAAACTTCAGGGAGAATAAGTTTCTGGATAAATCTAAAGCATGACCTGCATGGAGGGTCAGGTTCAATGCACAAGGAAGAAAAAGAAAAATGGCACAGGTCTGTTTTGGGGTCATGGATCAAATTCCCTGTTCCCAGTCTTGGTACCAGAGAGACTGTCCTTCATTCTCTATCACTTGAGAGCTCTGATTTGTGTCTCTCCTTAATGTGCTAGGATGCTCTGACACAAGCACTTTTTACCTTTCTTCCTGAGACCATCTTGATCTCTAGCTTGAAATCTGAGGGGCACAAGGTTCACAGTCCCATAAGGGTCTGCACTCTAGTGAACTCTTAGTTAATTTGAATGCATCATCTCCATCTAAGTTCTGCAGGAAGGCTGCCATTTGGGCCTTGGGTGCCAATAATATTAAATTCACTATTTGATCCTGACCCTGCTTGTTCCTGACAATTTCCAACTCCAGCCTGAGATGTCTCTGGAATCACTGGTCTAAATTATAGCATCATTCCCTTGAATTTTTCCCCCTACTATTTTTAAAAAAATGGGTATTGCTATTCTGGTACCTGTTTCCATTTTGGTAAAATAGGCTGTTCCTAGCTTTTATGAGTGCATGTACAGACCCGAAAATTCTCCTCTCATGTGGCTAGCATATACACTCTGCTTATATAATCCTGAATTCTTCTCATTTGAAACTCATTGAAACCAGTCTCATCACTCATTTCATAGAAGGGAGTGGAACTAACTCATCACTGACCAATGATCTACAAAGCAAGAGGTGGGGGAGAAAAAGGCATCACCTTGTGGCAGATTTGCATTTCCGTGAGCAATGATGTGGTACTCACCAATATTCTTCTGGGGTTTCAGTGAGACTGCAACTCATGAGATACCATGAAATTGAAAGAATGAAAATGGCAAATAGCTCAAAGGGTATGGGAAAGATTTGTTGTGGGTAAAGGTAGGCTGTAGCACACAAGTAACAATAACTTGTGCTAGAAAAGGGGCATAAAAGATATTAACAAGGAAATGTATGGTTAAAAAAAAGTAGTGGGTGTAAACCTTAAAGGGATATGTAAACCCCTAGAATATAGTAGCTGCTTAGTACATACTTATTGAGTGAGTGAACAAGAGGTTTTTATCAATGTTATCATCATTATTACTGCATATTGAGAATGAGACACAACAAAAGTATAGACCAAGTATTATAGTTGTCTCTAATTTCACAGGAGCAGAAGAAAGGTCCCTTGCACATTGGATAAATGTGATGGGAAGGAAGTATGGAAAAAGATGAATATGAATTTCACGAGATGAAGAAGCTCGGAAGAATCACAATTTGAATCATGGAAGAAATTCCACACTGACGAAATCGTAGCTCTACCGAAGTACCAATTTAAATTGAAATACTCTACTAATCCACAAATATTTATCAACTGCTTATTATGCATCCAGAAGCATGCTAGTACAGTTGGGAGGGGAAGAATGCGGTATAAGAGAAGTAAAAGAAATAATTCCTTTCTTTAGGGAGGTCACAATTTAGATGACTCAAGGTCAAGGACAACCGTTTGCTTATTATGTCCTTGGCATACAGAATTATTATTATGAATCAAAACAAAACCCTATTCAGGGGAGGAGAGGACAATGACCTTAAGGGTGTGAATGACAGTGAGTTAGACGCAGACAACATATCATTGATGGAGAAAGAAAGAAACATTGGGATGGAAGTGAATGGCCATAGCAAAGGAAAGAAAAGCTTGTGATGCCTAAGAGAAAGAGAGTCTGGGAGCCAAATGGGAGAAGAAATAAAGCCCTATGGTTTTAGAAGAGTACTTAAATCCTGTAGTTAAAAAGGAAAAGGAGGTAGAGAAGCGATTTCAGGGAGTTTGGGGAAAGAGAAGAGAGTTTATAGATCTTGCCATTTGAAGATTAAGATAGTTGTTAGTAAATTTTATCGTTTTAATTTGAGAATGAATCAGTATTGCCTTGAGCAGAACAGCTGTCGCTATCAACAAGAGAAAAACACAAGATCAGCATAAGCAGGGAACTTTGGACAAAGACAACTTGATTCATGACCACTGCTCCTATGGTTTTCCCCTTGGCTTTGGAGGGATGGGGGCTTTAAAGAAAGGGAATGTAAAAAAAAATATGATGAGGGGGCTCACACATAATTTAGAGAACTGACTGTGCATCAGTGTGGAGTTAGCAAAGAGTGAGACTATTCCTAGTGAGTACCAGTTTTCAATTCAATTTGCAATGTATTTATTAAATGCCTACTATGAGCCAAGCACTGCAGGATACAAATACTAAAACAATTAAACAGTGATAGGATCAGAGGCTCAGATCAGTAGGAATTGGGGAGGAAAGATAATGGAATTAGGAAGCTATTGTAGTAATCTAGGGGAAAGGTGGTGAGGTTCTGAACTAGGAAGGGTATCATCCATGAAAGGGAAAAGTGGGGGACCAATAAGAAAGCTGTGGAGGTAGAGCAGATGACAATTTTTGTATAGAAGAGGAGGAAGGGGAGAAAGGAGAGGCAAGAGTCCAGAGTGCCTCCAAGGTTTTGAACCTCAGGTGCCTGGAAGTATAGTGGTACCCATAAGAGAAAGAGAAATTAGGAAGGAGGGAAGGTTTAAGTGAAGAGATAATGAATTATCTATCAGTTATACAGTCCAGCCAACCATCTTCCCAAGTTAGGGGCAATCTGGAATGTTTTGGAGGGTCATTTATTGCTGTCTTTGAGATCCAGAATGAAGGGAGAAACAAGCACACAGCAGGTACATTTGCAAGTACGGCTCCGTAAGCTGCTACATCTTGCTGTTTCCGTCCTTACAACATTCCTCATCTGATCCTTTGTTACCAATGCCACAGCTATTACTTTAGTCTGGGCCCTCATCACCTCTTGACTAGATTATTACGACACCTTCCTAATTGGTCTTTCTCAAATTTGTCTCCATTCCATTCCATACTATTCGCTATTGCTAAGTAACTTTCCTTTAGCTCACATCTGATCATGTCACCTCCTACTCAGCCAAGTCCACTAGCTTTCTATTGCCTCTAGAATAAAAGAAAATTCCTCTGTTTAGCTTTTAAAGAACTACAAAACCTGACCCCATCCTGTGTTTCCAGCCTCTTTGAACATCTCTCTTTCTTCCTCACTCTGCTATTCAACCAAACTGGCCTTCTCTCTGTTTTTCACATGTGATGTTTTATCTCCCATCTCTCTGTCTTTACAGTAGTCAGATCTCCTGAGCCTGGAATGCACTCCCCTTCACCTCCAACTTATAGCTTCCCTCTTCCTATAAGATGAAACTCAGGTGCCATTTTCTACATGGATCCTTTGCCAATTCTCCCAACTGCTGGTATCATTTTTTTTTTCCAAACAGGTTTATATTCAACTTCTTTGTATATATTTGTATTTATTCACTTTATATTCCTACTATATATATATTTTAAATATAGTTGTTGTGTCTACCATTAGACTGCAAGCTCCTTATTAGTAGGGACTGTTTCATCCTTTGTGCTTATAGCCCAAAGACTTAGCACTGAGATGTTTAATAAATATGTGTTGATTGATCCTTATCACTATGGAAGAATTATTGCTTTGACCTTACCTATCTTTGTGTTGGGCTTAGAAGCTTAGGTTTCTGCCTTCAGATAGAAGATTGAGTGAATATAGTCTAATTGCCAAGGTTGAAGTCACTGATAGGTGAATTCTTGAGACATGTCTTATGTGGCCCAGGGTTGAAAACAAGACCAAAGTGGATACCTCAGTACAATGTGAATACAATGTAAAATGATGGCTGAGGCAAGCATCAGCTTAGTGTCTGAACCTAACGGAAACCAGACCCCCACATCCAATGCTGCCGTGTCACCACCACCCCCTCCCCATCCACCTAATCAAGGGAAAGAAATGTAGTCAGTGACTCAGAACTATAGCTTCTTAGAAGATTCTTGTAAAAAAAAAATGTTCTTTGCTGTGCACACCAGAGGGGTTTCTCCAGGGCAGAATTTCTACAGGGTTGAATATTTCTCCAGGGAATATCAGAATTTAACTGATGTCTTAGGGGCTGCTGGTGGTACAGTGAAAGACCTGAGTTTAAATTCAACATCAGACACTTACTAGCTTTGTGATCCTGGGCGAGTCATTTAAATTCTATTTGCCTCAGTGTAAAATGTAAAAGTGGAAAAATAGAAGCAATAATAGCACCTATCTGGTAGGGTTGTTGTGAGGATCAAATGAGGTATTTTTTAAAGGACTCAGAATAGTGACTGGCACAGAGAAGGTGTGATATAAATGCTAATCCTCTTTCCAAATGTCTACATCTCTAAGGAAAAGGTAAAGAGCTTACAAACAGCTTACAAACCAGCACTTAACAGAAAATGGGAGGATTTGTATTGGAATTGAGGAACATAATTTTCCTTTCCTCTCTTTTTGTGCTGGTCAATGATTAACAGCTGGTTTCCTGGGGTAGTAGGGGTGAGGTAGAGTGTGTTCACAATATACTTTTAAGTTTAAATTGCTCTTTTAACATGTTCCTCCATCACTTTCTCAGTTCTAGACAGTCAATAAAACAATAAATCAAGCCTTGATCTGTAGCATTTGCTGATTTCTGAGGTTTAAATACTTACAAGGAAAATTTCATAATTGGCTTATAAGGATAAAGCACTTGGGGGTTCTGGAGAAGAAAACCCATTTTACAGATAAAGAAACTGCTGCTCAGAGTGTTTTACTGCTTTGCCCGTGGCATCGCAACTCATAAATATAACAGACATGATTCAAATTCAGGGCTAACTTGACTCTCTGTTTCTGGTGTTCTTTCCAGTGCTTATCACCAGTGCCTGGTGCTTAGAAGGCACTTGACAAATGTTTATTGACTGATTGATTGGTTCATTGATTTCCAACATACCTTGCTGCTTCAAGGAAACTAAAACAATTGAAATTTTCATTTATGTCTAACTTTGCTTGCTTCCTTGCCTCTATGTGCTTCTGACCTTAGAATCTGGGCTTCCCTGATCTGGGCATCTAACTGTAGAATCAGGCCTGTCCTATACTTTTTCAGCAATCCTGCCCCATATCTAGATAAATATAAGGAAACCTGGATTAATAACCAATGACATATGGATTTCTACTCATTTGGTTGTTCCTTGTGATGGAACCCCAGCCTTCTTCCCCTCTTCCAGTTGCCAGGTCTCTGACTTGGTTCCTCAATTTCTATTCCTTGATACCCTAGTTCTTTTGGGATTTGCCAGTTACACCAGTCCCTATTGTCTGCTGCTAATCCTTTCTGGTGTTGGCTGCTTAGATATTTGCACAGAAATTTGTTCAGCTAGTGGCTGCCAGACTAGTTCCTTCTTTTCCCTTCTCCATCCCCTATTCTATGCTCATCCTATCTTCTGGAAACTGAAGGGATTTTCTCCACTCACCTGCCCTGCATGTTTCTTCCTTAGGCCTGTGTCAACCTCCTTTTGTCCTAGGTCACAACAACTGAAAACCTCCTTGTGATCCTTGCTGTCCAGACATGATCATTTTCTTGCCTCACAGGAAGAAAACAAAAACAAATTTTATTCCATTTTACAGTTGAGGAACACTGAAGGAAGGGAAAGTGATTTTTCAACATCACAGTAAAATTCATAATGGATTCTGCCCCACTTACATACACAAAGCTTTTTGTCTGCAGAAAGCATTATGAAAATTTTAGAGAAGGAAATCCTAGAAATGTAAACACTATTAATGAATGACATTTTGCTAATGATATTGTACCTCTTACAAGAAGGGAAGAAGGTAGAATCACATGCCAATGATTAATGTTTTCATTGAGCCTGCAAGAAAAGGTGGGATTCAAAATGGATCCCATGTTAGTTCAAAAAAATATCAAACCACATTAGGCAATAGGGTTTCTTGAGAGTGATGAATTTTGAGTAGTTAAGATTAAAGCAGGAAGCCAGAGGCTAGAGCAGAGACCTCAACCTGGAGGACCACAAAGCAGAGGCATGTGATCAGGAATGCTAGTGAAAATGACCATTTTTCCAACATAATCAACCTCCCAGAGCTTTGTCCCTTTGTGGAAGCAGTTTGCATTCCCTGCCTCCATGTTTCTTCTCTATGTTGGTAGTTATGGGTTGGGTTTCCTTTGTCTCCTCCTGATTTATCAGTAACTAGTCAGTCAATAAACATTTATTAAGAGCCCACTGTGTGATAGGCACTGGGCTAAGCACTGGAGTTATAAAGAAATGCAGAAGACAATCCCTTCCCTGAAGGAGCACTAGCAATGAGGTCAATGACATGAACTAGTAGCTAGAGAGGTTGAGACATCAGAAAAACTCAGAGTTGGGGGGTTGCTTTAGAGCTCATCTAGTTCAATCTGAAACATCAGGTTTTTTTTTATAATAAACAATCCAATCTAATTGAAGAAGTATTTAGTGAATTCTTACTCCCTGCAAGGATCTAGGTATGCAAAGACAAGACCACCCCCCCAAAAAAAAACCAGCCCTTTCCCTCAGTGATCTTACATTCTAGTAGAGATACATAACATGTAAGCAGACAAGTACGTACACGACAATTTAAGAAGAAGGGAGAGAGACTTAACAACTAGGGAGCTCAGGAAAATCTTCTCATAAAAAGTGAAACAGGAGGTAGAGGTGAGGAAAGATTATATTCCTTGCATTGGGGATAGTGTTTTGCAAAGGCATGGAGGAGGATGATAAAATATCAAGTTTGGGAAACAGAGAATAGTCAAGTTTTGCTAGAAGATAGAGTGATAGAAAACCAGCACAGGTAGGCTGGGAGCAGACTGAGAAGGGATTTGAATGCCAATTGTGTGTGTGTGTGTGTGTGTGTGTGTTGTATCTTAGAAGCCATAGGGAGCCACTGGAGGTGGACAGCCAGCCTCTAATTCAGGAATCCGTTTTGGGAGAACTCACTACACTAAGTCAGTGCTTCCAGATCTTTTTTGATTTGTGACAAACCATGAATTTGCTGTGGCTTGCAACATCAAACCAAGAGAGTTCATTTTTACCTTTAAAGAGTTTAAATCTATCCATTTTTCCATACCCCCCAGTTATATGGTACAGTAGGAAGAATGCTGGTTTTATCAACAGAGGACATGTGTTCAAATCTCACCTCTGAGCCTTATTGCTTATGTGACCTTAAGCAAGTCACTTAACCTATATTTGCCTTAATTTCTTTATATATGAAATGAGGTTATCCTAGATGGATTCTGAGGTCCTTTCTAACTTTGGATCCATGATACCTTGATAAAAGGAATGATCCTAAAATAACGAAATTGATTTCTATCCCTACAAAAGAAAAATAGTCTAAATACTTTAAACACACACTCGCATATACACACGCATACTCAAACTTTTATACACACAGTGTTACTATCAAACATAAATCCTTGTATAAGACTTGTAAAATTGATTTCATTATTTTGTATTCACTTCTTATATATGCACACACAAACGTATCCACTAGCTGTCTTCCCTCTGTTTTCTACCATCATTACCTCCACTCTCCCAGTTAAAAAGAGTTTTCTTTTTTGTCAATGAGGACTACCAGGAGACCATGACTTCTCAAAGATCATTAGATTTAGATCAGGAAAGGACCTTGGAGGTCATCTGGTACAACTCCCTTCTTTTAATGTTGGAGAAATGGAGTCCCATAGAAGAAAAAAGACATCTTCCTCAAGGTCACACAAGTAACAAAGCCTGGATTTAAAGCTGTAAATTCTTATTACAGACCCAGTTCTCCTTCCATTATACCGTGCTGCCTTTCCATATGTCTGTACAATGCTTTATACTATATCTAGGCAGATACCCAGAATGGGAAACAGTTCCCTAAATGACCACCCTGAGGACAGATAATATGGGCTTCTGACTCATAGAAAAGCCTATTTCCCAGTTAGCTTTATCCTCTCAGGGATTCAATGGCCACCAGTTTTTGTTACCAACCATTCTTGGTGGAGGAGATAAATGCTATACCATCTTGGTAAATATGACATCATTTCAGACTGAAGTGCTATTTAGGAAGAGATTGGCTCCACAATCTTCCCTGATGAGATGATTAATGAATCTAATGTATATCCATCATTTCACAATCCACTCTCCATCCCCACACATTCCAGTTTTCTCATCCGATGGCATCAAGTCAGACCCAAGTCGGTTATCATGGTAAACATGGCTTTAATTCTTTATTAATATTAATCATAAGCAACCTTTCTATAGACACCAGAATGCATTATGAATGTGTTCACAGGGAGGCAATAATATGGCAGTGATGACATTTCTGGGGCTTTTCTTTCTTTCTTTTTTTTTTTTTAATATGGTTTAGCAGCAAGTTGTTCAAACAAAGGAGAGCGGAAGCTGATTAAATATCAGAGCTGGACTCTAATGAAAGAAAAGTCCATGGTAAATATGGGTTGATTGTTTTAAATTGAAAGCACAGAGAGGTGGATTTCAGGTGAAGGCTGAGCAGCTCCACTCCTAATCCCGGCTGAGGCCGCCATGAGGTTTTTCATTTGGCTTACAAGATGGTGCTGAATTTCAACCAGTCCCTGCTGGCTAAAGAGGAAGCTTAGCCAGTGAGCCAAGCACCATATGCCCCTCTCTTTGGCATCCAGCAATATTGTCATTAATATCATGAGCAGTGAAGAGAAAGCTGATACAAATAACGTTTACTTTGAGGGTCTGAGAAGGTATATTAACTTAGTTGTTTCCTGGAACTTCTCAGGCACAGGTAGGCCTGCAAGTAGAAATGCTGAATGGAATAAGAAGATCTAGATAAGAACTAAGCAATGCCAACATTGAAAAGGCATAGGATGTTAGAGCAACTTTGGAAAACATTTGCTAAGTTGAAGGTTAGTTGTGATCTGTGTCAGGAGAGGGAATATCTGTTCTGATGAAGTCCCGAGCATTTAGCAGTACTGAAGCACATTAGTCTGTATACCCTTTAATGTAGATAAATGTGTAGTTCCACACTTGGTTTCAAAAAAAAGAACCTCATGAGTACATGATAGCGAATGCAGCATAAGATGGAGAAACATGACGGTTCAAATGAAAAAAGTTCTGGGGGTCTTAGTGGATTGCAAATCCAAATGAGTCAACAATGTAACATGCAACACCACCTCCCACCAAGTTAATGCTCTCCTACTCTGCAGTGAGAAGCATAGTGTTCAGAACACACTAAGTAAAACGCCGAATGGCAAGACTACATCTGAAGTATTGTGCTAGTTCATGATGCCACATTTTATGAAGGCCATTGATAAGCTTCTGCATATACAGAAGAGAGTGGTAAGGAGAGTCTGTAAGAGGTACCTTTCCAGGAATAACTTAAGGAGCTGGGAATATTTAACCTAAAGATGAGAAATCCCTAAGTGGCGGAGACATGACAGGTGTCTTCCAATATTTTCAGGGCTGTCATGTGGGCTGGTGAGTAAACTTGCTTTTCTTGAATCCTTCTTGTCAAGAAGCTAGATCTTGGAGATGTGACTGGGTGAAAATTGTCAAGAGGTCGATTCCAGTTTGATGTAAAGAAAAACCTGCTAGCCATCAGGATGATTTCAAATGGAAAGAGGCTGCCTTCTCTATCAGTTGAGGTCTTCAGGTTTAGACTTGACTTGGGGCCCGATGTGTCAGAGAAGGAATTTCCCTTCCAGTGTAGTTTGACTAGATGACCACTGTGGTCTCTTCTATTTCCAAGGTTCTGTGATTTTGTCATCACTGGCTTTCAGTGGCAACCATTCACATATCACCCCCTGTTACAGCTGCTTTGACTCCTCCAATGCAGGCTGCTGACTAGCACTTTGAGGGGATTGGAATTCAGGGATGGAAAGACCAAGTCGATACAGTGGTGTTCCAGATTAACAAATACATTTCAATCAACCAAGTATAAATAAGTGCATGGTGCTTTGTTACGTACCCCGAGTTAGATTATTTCAATAAAGAGATGTCTGAAGAGGGGGCGAACATCTCTGAAACTTTTAGTCCGCTAGATGTAATGGGTGGCCTGCTTCCCTCCATAGGCTTAATATAACTCCATTATAAAAGGACCTGCTGCTGCCTCTGTTAATCCAGGGTATATAGAGTTTGTTAAAACAATCTTGTTAAATGAATTGACAACTATGGAGAATGAAAATTCCTGCTTTTATATGCAGAAGCAGTTTATTTTGAAAGTTTCTAAGCCCTGAAAAGAAAACAAAATTCTTCCAGATAAAATCTTTCCAGTTGATTCTTATAAAAAAAAATTTCATTTTATTTATTCCCACAAGCAAACCCAAGGCTTACTAATGTCCCTCTCCCCAACCCCAAAAAATCCACTATTTTGACAGTTTGTTAGTAATACCAGATTGGCATTGACTAAATGTACTTTTAAAAATATTATTTTTCTGACAAATTAATTGGCCTTGTTCTTTTCTGTCACTAATCTACCTGAATTGAGGATCCCAAATCCAAAGATTTCAAATACTCCTAATAAAATAAAAAAGAAAACAGTCATGTCTGGTCCTATAATGGCAGACAAGTGTCTAAAGAAAGAGTAGGAGTCTCTGGAGGTATATATAGGATAGGTTTTCAGGAATATTTTAAAATCAATAGCAGGCCAAAAACAATGCTGAGTCTAGCACCACTGCAAAAACTTGATAGTGAAGCATATTAGAAAAGGAATGAACCTGGTGCTTCAATATTCCAGGGCATGTGAATCAAACTGCTCAGTCCCTAATCTTCCAGAGAGGTTTTCCTCACTTCTAATCTAGTAGACTCAGATATATAGTAAGTTAACTAACTCAAGGGCTCAGTCAGGTCTCAGGGGTCACCTGACAGCAAGGGCTCACATAGCTTCAACGGTGTTCTCTAGATTTGCTTCAACTCAAAGGTTGTAGAACAGTTTTATCCTTAAATAAATTTATTTAGTGATCAAAAAAAAATGTGCGAGCTTGCTGAACATGGGGCTTTTTGTTTGGGGTGAAATGGGTAGTTCACAAGAGGAGTATTGAATTTAGTCTTTTTTTTAAAAAAGGCATTACAACCTATTTGGGGGTATACAAATAAGAAAAAGCTCACGGTGGGCTGATGTAGTCAGGGAATACTTCATGGAAAAATCAGACAAACTGGGTCTTAGAGAATGGGGAGGTTTGGTAGAGGAAAGAGGAAAGATATTCTGGTCAGTGGGCACAGTGTGAGTAAAGGCATGGCAGAGAATAGAGAGGGGACCATTCTGAATGAAGAACAAATTTCAGTAGTGGTTTTTCTCATGCTTTATACTGGCTTAATTTGTTTAATAGTTTGTTTAATTTATATTTTATTTAATTTGTTTAATTTTTCATTTACAGTAGAAGCATTATGTAGTGGCTAGAGGAATAGTTCTTGAACGTTTTGGACTCAGAACCCTTTTATATTTGTAAACAATTATGGAGGACTCTAATTGTAGTTTATACCTATCAATATCTATCCTATTAAAATTAAAACAATTTTAAAATATGTATTTTTTAATTTAAAATAACAATAATAAGCACATTATATGTTAACAGAAATAACATATTTTGTGGCAAATAAAATTATATTTTAAAAATATATAGTTATTTTTGAAAAAAAATTATATTTTCCAAAGAAAAAAGTAATTAAATGAGACAAGTTGCATTATTCCACCAATTTTTTTAAAAATCTCTTTAATGTCTAGCTTAATAGAAGAGAGCTGTATTCTCCTATTTGCTTCTACATTCAATCTGTTGCAATATGTTGTTTTGGTTGGAGAAAACCTGGCTTCATTTAGATAAGCAGTTGGAAAGGGAAGAAAATATTAATAGGCAAATAATATCTTAGTATTGCTCTGAAAATAGTTTTAACCTTATGGACTCCCTGAAAGAGTCTCTTGGGCTCCCAGAGGTCTATGGTCCCCACTTTGAAAACCAGCCACTGGGCTAGGGCACTGACTTTGGAATGACAAAGACTTAGGCTGAAGTCCCACCTCTGGTTGTGTGATCTTGGGCAAAATACTTAACCTCACAGATACCCAGGCAAATCTCAAAACTATAAATTGAAGAATAGTTGCTAATCTGGATTAATAGGGTGAGTTTCCTCATCAGAGGCTCCTTACATAGGTTCAGTCCAAATATACATATCAATACATGGTTATAAACAATTATCTTTGATGAATATTTCCTTTTAGTGCAAATAACTCTTTTAAGTAATCAGAACGTGTCATTACACCTAAGTGAGAAGGCCTGAGAAAGAATCAGAAGTCCCTGGGAAGAGACACAGTTACTTCATATTTTTTCACTATAAAAAGCAGCTCAGAAACGAGAGAGAGAGAGAGAGAGAGAGAGAGGGAGAGAATGACAGAATAGAAACAATGTAAATCTAAGATGTGAATGCTATAACAAGGTGGCCTACTCTGGAAGAGGAAGAAAATTGGACTGAGTGAACTTGAGATCCCCTGGAGACCTGGGTGTTTCTAATAAGCAACAATAATGATGGCAGCTCATGTTTATATAATAATGCTTTATGGTTTGTGTCTGTTTTTCTTATAGCAACTGCAAGTATCAGCAGAGAAGTTAAGTGGTTTACCTGCAGCGACTGGGTTTGTAAGTAACAGGAGTCAGGAAGACCTGAGTTCAAACCCTAGACACTTACTAGTGGTGAAACCTCCGGCAAGTCACTTAACCTCTGTTTGCCTCAATTTCCTTAACTGCAAAATGGAGATAATAATAGCACCTACATCTTAGGGTAGTAATGAGGATCAAGTGAGACAATTTTTGTAAAGTGCTTAGTAAAGCACCTGACACATAGTAGGTACTATATACATATTAACTATGATTATTATTGATTATAGAGCCCATACTCAAATTCAGGACATAGAGTCATATATTTGCATCTGTAAAAGACTTCAAAAGTTAACTAATTTAACTCTTACCTAAGTCATGAATTCTGTTTACAGCCTACCCAAACTATGGGATCCTGGGTGAAAATCTCTAAGAGTGGAGAAAGAGGTGTTTGAATTGCTGTAGGAGGGAACGTACTCCTCTCTCCCTGTCAGCAAAGTGAGGTGTCTACTCAGTCTCCCCTTCCCTCCACCCTAATTACTGCTCTGAGCAAAATAAAGAGAATCTTCCAGAGAAAAGCCGATCTCTAACCCTACCTGGCAAGTAAAGGTGAACATTCGTTCAACCTGAGAGAGAATGTGGCTATTTCAAAGATCTCCTGAGCTTTCTATGTGAGATGCTGATCTCACAAGTGTGTTTCCTTGTGAAATCACCTCTTTTCCCAAGTTGCAGTGAGGGAAAAGGCAGAGTTCTGTGGTGGAATGAGTCTGTACAGAGACCCAGGAGATCTGAACTCTAGGCCTAGTTCTGCTTCTGATAACAATAGTTTACTATTATAATACTTCAAGGTTTAAAGAATGTTTTAATTCAGGACAACCCTGTGAGGAGGCAGCAGGGTGTGGTGTAAAAGGGAGTGGTTCTGTACTCAGAGGACCTGGATTCAAATCCTGCCTCTGATACTTAACTACCTGCATGACTCTGAACAAGTCACTCAACCTTGTTGAGACTCAGTTTCCACCCCTGTTAAAAAAGGGGGGAAATGATTGTTTTTGTTGGCCCCTGAGGTCTGTTCTGCCCTAGATCTATGGTGATCCTAAGGGTAGATCAGCAGTATAATATTTTTAATCTGCATTTTTAAGTTATGGAAACTGAGTCTCAGAGAGATGAGATAACTTGCCCTTGCCCACTTAGCTAGTGAGCTCTTATAAATGGGCCTCAAACCCAGGTCTTCTGATTCCAAATCAAGGGTTCTCTCCACTGCCTCTCTAATGGGCTGACCTTGGGCAAGTTAAGAACCTTAGTTTCTGCACCTATAAAATGATCGTGGATGGGCTCCTGCATCCCCAGAACCCCTCCCAGTAGTGCATTCGATTATTCTAGCTATTCTAGATTGTGTCCCCCACTGCCCCACCCTTTCCAGCCCCATACACTGTGATCCAAATGGGGATTGTCCATCTTTTTTGCAATAATACCACATTCATTTGGCTTCTGGGGAGGTCTGAAAGTTATGTGTAAACCAAAAAAAAAAAATCATTCCCTTTACTCTTTCAACTTTGGAATAGCTTCGAGTCAAATCTGGGCAAATGGAGAAAAGTACAGAATTTTTTGCCTCAGTCAGTTTCCCATTTCTAATTGATTTTTCTCCTGTAGACTCTTCAACTCCTGGGCTCTGCATGGCCCAAATGTTTTAAAAACTTTTTCCCATAAAGATTTCATGACTCCAAATCTGGGTTTGATTATTTATTTGCTTCCACTGGGTTTTGTGCTCGGACCATGTCCAAGACAGGAGAGCCCAAAGGAAATCTGGCTGGTTATGTATTATGTATTTGCTGTCGCTTGGGTTCAGGCTGCAACAGGGAGTATGACGTCTTCACACGCCTTGGCATTTACTCTGCTATTTGCTTTATGTGAGCATTTACTTTTCAGCTGAAGTTATATTTAACAGGGGCCAACTGCTCATAGCGCTGAGTCAAAAACACCCAAGGAAAATCTGACGGGGTTTGGGAAGCAGGCATTGGTGCTGCTTTCAATTATTGTATGGCTACCTGTTGATTTCACCTCCTAACCCTTTCTTACTACTTTCTAATCCCCCAACACACACACACACACACACACACACACACACACACACACACACACACCCCTGAAATGTGAAAACTAAAGATTTATGTGATCATTTTTAAAAGAGAGATTGGACCACCTCTCAATGAGACCTCTGAATGAACCTGAGTGGAGTACATTAAGAATCAGGAGACCTGGGCCCAAATCCTTCCATTCAAATCAACTTCTTGAGTGATCTCAGAAAAGTCTCTGAATGTCTCTATGCCTTAATTTTCTAATCTGTGAAATGAAGGTATTGAGCTAGTTAATCAATTAGGTGACCTAAGATGCCAGGAAGTCGTTGATGGAGTTAATTCTAGATTTTTAGGAACATTCTTTCCACCTGCCCAAACTAGGATCTTTGATACTTGGCTGGCTTATTGACTGACAATTAAGTACCTCCAACTGATACATGAACACAATACAGTATCTATTCAGATTTGGTGTTGAGAATGTATCTATATATTTTTCTATACAGAAACTATAAAAATTTAATCTTGGTTTGAATTTACTCTATAGATAGTGTAAGATCTAAAGTTAAAAGAGACTTGTTTTTGAATCATGCCACTGATACTTAATACCTAAGTAACTTTAGGCAAGTCACTTAACCTCTGTGAGATTGTTTCCTCATTTGTAGAATGGGTACAATAATATTTATACATAACGATAGGGCTGTTGTAAGGATCATTTGAGATGTGTATAAAATGTTTATTAACCTTAAGTACCATATAGGTACTATATAAAAGACTATTCTTATTTTTAAGTCCTTTCTTATTATTTTGAATAGGTATTGAATATTGTTTTGAATAAAGGTATATAACAACTTCCAGGCAGGAAGAGGCAATAAGCAATATTATCAAGGACATGTATGAGGGGATAAGGAAGTGAGCCAGTCATGTAGTGAAAGTAAAGGATAACAGATGGATAGTGTGACTCACAGAACCACAGAATTAGAAAGTTGAGGATGACCCCAGTAGTCATCAAGTTCAATCTCTCTTTCTCTTTCTCTCTCTCTCTCTCTCTCTGTCTCTCTGTCAATCTTTCTATATATATGTATATACATATATGTATATGTATGTATGTGTGTATATATATACTTATGTATATATGTATATATGTATATATATAGTGGATTGGAATCCCCACTCTGCTACACCTAGGGGTCATCTAAGTAGTGTAGTACTACATAGAAAACATTAAAGGAGCCAGAAAAAGGCTTTGAATACATTGGGCAAATCCATTACAGAGGATTTATGGAAGGACATGAACAGGGACCATAGAATGGTGATTTCCACCTTTTAAGAAAGTACCTACAATAATGAAGTCCCAGATCCATAAAAATATTAAACCTTGTATCTATTTGTGGCTTAGTAAAGTAATAAAAGTGTAACCCTTTGCTCTTTCCAAAGCTGTGACTCAAGGGACAGAGTAACTTAGACCTTTAGAAAATGAAAAAAATACTTGCTTTATTATTTAACATAGAATCGGGACTAAAGGAAATTGGCTATCCTAGAATGCTTAAGAATAATCTCATCCTTTTCACAAAAATGGCGCATTTTCCCCATTTGTCTTTACTATATTCTAGAAGTTTGCAGAAGATTTTAGAATGTTCTTCTCATGACCAGTTGGTGTTGAATGATATTTCAAAACAAAAATAACACTACATGATATGTTATAATATAATATATAATATGATGGGACACAACACAGCATGGTTGGCATAATGAGGCATAGAATATCACAGCAACAAGATGTGCTCAAATGTTTCTTCTGATGCTTATGGAGATGTATGACCTTGGACTGGTCATTTAACCCCTCGAGTCTCAGTTTCTTCATATGTAAATGTGGATAATAATATTTAAAATACATCACAGGTTGTTATGGCATTCAAATGATACACACATATATGTACATATTGTGTATATAAACATATATATATATACCCATATTATCTATAAAATATTTTCCAGATTTTAAAGTGCTATATAAATGTAATTTATTATGTGATACTTAAACAAGGAAGAACAAAAACAGGGGAAGAAAACTATAGACCAGTTTCTTTAATGAATATTGATGTAAACATTTTAAATAAAATACCAGCAAGGAGATTAAAACAATATATCACAAAGATCATATATTATGACCAGGTGGGATTTATGCAAGGAATGCAGAACTAGGAAGAGTTGGAGAAGACGGGGGAGGGAAAGCAATGACTGTCTTGAACTCTCTTCCAAAGCCCTCCAAATACCTAAAAAAATGGCTCTAAACAAATTCTAAAGCAGCAGAACCCACAAAAAGACTAAGTGAAACAAATTTCCAGACAAAGGCAGCCTGGATGGTTGATTGGAAAGGTATATTGGCTCCGGGCAGGGAGAAGAGCTCAAGTCAGTGTGGGTGCACATACCTCAGCGACCCTGGAGCAGGCCTCAGAGGACTGAATTGTGGGCAGCTGTGGTGGTTTCCATACTTCTCAACCCCTGAACACCAAAGACAACTTGGAAGGTCAGTGGGAAAAGTTTGTGACTGAGGTGAGAGAGGAGGTAGGTCTCAGCCGCAAGTCTCGAGCATGGCCTGAGGCCATGGCTGTTTCCTGAGCTTCTGGCTCACAGACTGAGGGGGAAACTAGTGGCTGATCAGAGGGGGATTGCAGGGATATCTTTGCCAGTGCTGAGGCAGAAATCTCTTGCTTTACCAGTGCTTGGATCTGGGTCACAGTTCTGAGGGGCGGTCCCGGGGCAAGGAGGAATGCTGGAGTGGTGAAGCTTGTTGTGGCGATAGAGAGGAAACACCTTGCCCCTTATCATACCACCTTGGAAGAACTGAAAAATTTCAGCTCCCTAGAAGTATCTCTGAAAACAGCTGTACAAACCCCCCAAAGCTTGGGACAATACACTCTTCACATTGGGAACAGACTTTTACCTTAACAAAGAGTTTAAAACTCAAGTAACTGGCTGGGATCATGAGTAAGCAGCGCAAAAAGAGTCAGACTATATTATCTTACTTTGGTGACAAAGAGGATCAAAACATACAACCAGAAGAAGACAACAAAGCCAAAGCTCCTACATCCAAAGCCTCTAAGAAAAATATGAATCAGTCCCAGTCCTTGAAAGAGCTCAAAAGGGATTTTGAGAAGCAAGTAAGAGAAGTAGAGGAAAAACTGAGAGTTTTGCAAGAAAATCATGAAAAACAAGTCAACAGCTTGCTAAAGGAGTCACAAAAAAATACTGAAGAAAATAACACCTTAAAAAATAGCCTAACCCAAATGGCAAAAGAGGTCCAAAAGTCCAATGAGGAGAAGAATGCCCTAAAAAGCAAAATTAGACAAATGGAAAAGGAAGTCCAAAAGCTTACTGAAGAAAATATTTCCTTAAAAATTAGAATAGAGCAATTGGAAGCTAGTGACTTTATGAGAAATCAAGACACTGTAAAACAAATCCAAAAGAATGAAAAATTAGAAAACAATGTGAAACATCTCATTGGAAAAACAACTGACCTGGAAAATAGATCCAGGAGAGAGAATTTAAAAATTATTGGACTATCTGAAAGCCATGATCAAAAAAAGGAATGCAGAACTAGTTCAATATTAGGAAAACTATCAGCATAATTGACAATATCACAAACAAAGCCAACAAAAATCATATGATTATTTCAATAGATACAGTCAAAGGTTTTTGATAAAATATAACTTTCAGTCCTATTCAAAACCACTAGAAAGCATAAGAATAAATGAATTTTCCTTAAAATGGTGAGTATTAGCTAGCTAAAACCCATCAGCAGGCATTCTCTGTCATGGGGATGAGCTAGAAGCCTTCCCAATAAGATCAAGGGTAAAGCAAGGATGCCCATCATCACTACTGTTATTCAATATTGTACTAGAAATACTAGCTATAGCAATAAGACAAGAAAAAAGAAATGAAAATAATTAGAATAGGCAATGAGGAAACAAAACTATTACTATTTGCAGACTATATAATGGTATACTTAGAGAATCATCTAAAAATTGTCAAAATAATTAACAACTTCAGCAAAGTTGCAGGATATGAAATAAATTCATATAAATCACCAGAATTTCTGTACATTACCAACAAAGTCCAGAAGGAAGAGATAGAAAGAGAAATTCCATTTAAAATAACTTTAGACAATACACAATACTTGGAAATCTACCTGCCAAGGCAAACCCAGGCACTATATGGACAGAATTATAAAACACTTTTCATACAAATAAAATCAGATCTAAATATTTGGAAAATATTAATTGCTCATGGGTGGGCTCATCCAATATAAAAATGATGATTCTATCTAAATTAATCTACTTATTCAATGCCATACCAAACCTACCAAATAATTTTTGTACATTTCCTTCTTCAGCTCATTTTAAAGATGAGGAAACTGAGGCAAATATAGTTAAAGTGACTTTCCTGTAAGTATCTGAGACCAGATTTGAACTCAAGAAAATGAATTTTCTTGATTCCAGGCTCATCACTCTATCCACTGATCCACCTAAATGCCCCATCCAGTACTGGGCAGAGGAGAATGCGTTGAAGAGCTGCAATTGATGGTTCATCATTCATGGGTATTGAAGTCGTTATCTTTTGACCTGATAACAATAACAGATAGGTCTATTATCTTTGAGACATGTAACTTAGACAGACACAAGAATATCCCAAGACTTATCAAAAGAGATGACAACTCTACAAATGATTTTTCCAAAAGATAACTAAAATGTTGCCAATAATTTTGAAGTCTTGGGAAAGAAATTGCAGAATAGGTTGTGTTTTACTCACTCCTGCCCATTGAAGGCAAGGAATAGAGAAAAAATAATAATAATTTGGGAAGTGAACAGCTGGTTTGGTGGTGTCTGAGAACAGGGTTTGAATTTCTGTATTATGGCTTATAATAAAGGCCGATTTATTTCTGGCCCAAGGTTGAATACATCTAGCAAAGGCTGCTAAAAATGCACTTTCCAGGTGCCTTGAAAATCTCTTGAAAAATCCTTAAACTTTAAAAGGTGAGGGTAAAGAGAGATAAGTCTGCTATGTATATTCCCCAAGGGTGATACTATGGAGGGCAGCCACATATAAGTAAATATAGCAGCTGTAATGCATAAATTCACACAAGAAAAAAAAAATAAATGAAAGCATCCAGTAATAAAACCTGTGGTCCGAAGTGTCTATATATAAATGCATAAAGTTTGGCAAGAAACAAGAGGAATGAGAGGTCTTAATAAAAAGGGGAAAATTTAGCCATATAGATACCACTGAGATTCTTCAGATGAAATCCATCACTGTATTCTACTCTTTGATACTGTCTTCTCTCTATGTTTTCATGATATTGCTCTGTCCTGGTTGTCCTCCTACCTATCTGATCACTCTATGTAAGTCTCCTTTACTAGATCATCATCCACTTAATGCCTGCTAAACACAGGAACCTCTGAAACCTCTGTCCTGGGTTCTCTTCCCTTTTTCTCTATATTACTTCACTTATGGCGGAGCCAAGATGGCGGAGGGAAAGCAGTGACTTGCTAGAGCTATCCCCCAAACCCCTCCAAAGACCTATAAAAAATGGCTCTATACTACTTCACTTGGTCATATAAACAGTATCCATGATTTCAATATCATCTCTATGAAGATAACTCTCAAATCCAGGCCAAACCTCTCTCCTGACTTCCAGTCAGTCTGTTGGTTGCTATCTCTGATTAAAGTCTCTCCCCTCTCTACTCAGCTGTCAAATCACTCTTCCTAAAGCATAAGTCTGTCCATATCACTCTGCTATTCAGTAAACTCCTGTGATTCCCCATTACCTCCTGGATCAAATACCAAATCCTGTGATTGACTTTTAAAGCCACTTATAATCTAGTCCCTTCCACCTTTTCAGTCTTCTTACAATTTACTCTCTTCCAACTACTCTGTGATCCAGGTACCCTGACTTCTTGGCTGTTCCTCACACATGACATTCTAGCTCCTGACTGAGGCTTTCCACTGGCTGTCCCTCATGCCTAGAAAGTTCTCTCTTGTCATTTTTGTATCCTGGCTTCCCTCAAGTTTCAACTAAAATACCACCTTCTGCATTAAGCCATTTCCGGTTCTCCTTAATCTTAATTGCCTTCCCTCTGAGACAACCTCCAATTTATCCAGTGTATGTCTTGACTATGCATAGTTGTTTGCATGTTGTTTCCACCATTAGATTGTGAACTCATTGAGAGAGGGATTCTGTGTGTGTGTGTGAGTGTGTGTGTGTGAGTGTGTTCTCTTTCTTTGTATTCCTAGCACTTAACATATTGCTTAACACACAGTAGATGTTAATAAATACTAGGTAACTTTATTTACAATTAAGAGGTGAGGTAAGTGGGTTTGGTGTAGCACTGTATATTAAGAAAGAATATTCATATGAAGGAATTCAGAAGCCAGAATGGGAAAGTATAATAGAGAGAATCTGGGGAAAAGTCAAAGAAGTGATTATTTCTGATTATACCACAGATCACCTGGACAGAAGGAGGAAATAGATGAGAAGTTTGGGAAACAGATCATAAATCTTGTACAGAGTCTTGATACCCAGCTATCTGTTGGAGTTTTCTCTCTATGCAAAATATTGCAGCTAACAATGGCTTGGACTTGCTTCAGTTATAATTTCATCCTTCAAAAGACTGAGGAAACAACAAGAGGGAATTCTATTCTGTATTTGATTTTCATTAAGAGGGAAGAACTTTTGCAGGAGTGGAAATGATGGGAACATTGGAAAGAAGTGATCATTCAATCCCAGAATTTCTGATAGCAAAGAAAAAGAAATCTGGACCTAGACTGCCATAAACCCTAGATTTTTGAAAGCAGATTTCAAAGAATTAAAAAAGAGAGAGAGAGAGATAGGATCCTATGCTTCAGGGGGAAGTCAGCCCTGGAAGAATGGAAGATTCTCAAAGAATCAAATTTCAAAGACAAAAGAGGAAACAACTCCAGCAAGGGGGATACATGGATTTATCTGAAGAGATTAAATATGGATACACAAGGACCTTGCCAAACAATTTAGATACAAGAGAATTTCACAGGACATGGAAGCAAGGGCAGATCACAAAAGATGAGTATATGAATGGGGCACAGTCCTGTCAAAATAGTGTCAGGAATGTAAAGTTTGGAATGAGATGAGGCTCTTGAGAGAAACAAAGGCAACAAAAAGGGGCTTTTAGGCATGATGGTGGCAAAAGGAGGATCAAAGAAGGGGTTGAACTTTAGCTTGGGGTAGATGGGACAATGGCAATTGACAACATGCAGAAAGCCGAGTAGCTCCATTTTTTGTTTTTTGTTTTTTTTTCTTCTGCGAAGGAGAATAATCTTTATCCTGGAAGTGACAAAACAAAAAAAAGATTAACAAGGAGTTTATTTCCAAGAAAAATAGTGAGATAATAAGAGGGCACCTAATGTCAATGCAGCAGGAGGTCTATAGTGGAGTACTCCAGGGATATTATGCTTGACTCTCTGATTTTTAATAGTTTTTGTTAATGATTTAGATAAAGGCATATATGGTATGCTTATCAAATTTACAGATAAAGCTGAAAGGACAAGCTAATAAAGTCAGAATCCAAAACCTTTTTCACAGGCTAAAGTATTTGGGGCTGAATCTAATAAGAAGAAATCTAGAAGAGATAAGTATAAAGTCTTGTACTTAGATACATAAAATCCATTTCAGAAGTTGAAGATTTTAGGGGTATGCATAAATATCAGTTATTCTGAAAAAAAGATCTGGAGGTATTAGTGTATTGCAAGCTCAATCTTAGTTTGCAGTATGATGTGGCAACTCAAACGACTAATACGATCTTGGGCCATATTGAGGGCATGACTCCCAGGAATAGGAGGAAGATGATCCCCTTACTAGACTTCATCTGGATTATTGTGTTCAGTTGTGGTGGCCTTGGTTCAAGAAGATATTGATAAGATAAATGGTGTCCAGAAGGTTATCAAAATGGCAGATCACCTTTAATCCATGTTATAGCAGTTGTTAGATCTGATTTATTAAGCTGGAGAATCATTTAGAAATTAGGTAGAGTGGGGCACAATGTGAGTTGCAACAGGGACTCTACATGCCTTTAGGGATGATCTTGTTCATTGTTTCTATAGAGGCCTCAGGCTTTCTCCAGACAGAACTGACAGTATATGTATGTATATGTGTATGTGTATGTGTATGTGTATGTATATGTATATGTATATGTATATGTGTATGTGTGTGTATGCATATGCATATGTATGTGTATATGTGTATATGCATATGTGTACTGTATGTATGCATATGTGTATGTGTACATGTGTATGTACATGGTCATGTATAAATACACATGTATACATGTGTGAATACAGAGATATAGACATGTGTATATACACACATGCACGTATATAAATATACTTTCATCAGACTATATCTATACATATATGTATATACATATATACATACACACTTACATACATATAGATGATAGATAGAAAGATAGATAGATAGATAGACAGTCTGATGAAATTTTAGTTTTGCCTTTTACCTAGAAATCCCTATTTTCCCCATCATCTTGGCTCTTGTCCTAGTTTTTCTTCAGTGCTGACTCAGTCAATTAGTCTTACTCGTCTCTGATTATCATATTTGCAGCTGCGTTTTTACCTTCTGGGGAGATTGCCCAGATTATCCTTCTGAAGTCCAGGTTCCTGTCTAACAAGTTACATAATGTACCAATGATCTCATGGAGTGACATTCTTTCTGAGGAAATTTGTAACAGGTTGTAAGACCCAATCAATCAATCCACAAGCATTTATTAAGTGCTCACTAAGAAAGGCAACAGGGTGTAGGAGAAAGAGAGCTGGTCATGCAGCCAGAAAGACTTCACTTCAAATCCTTCTTCTGGAATGTTGGTTGTATGGCCCTGGACAAGTCACAACCTCTCAGTGCTCTAAGCTACTCTCTAAGTCTCTAAGTTACCAACCTTCATTGGTTGAGGGAGTTTCTTCACTTGGGAATTCCCTACACTAATGAAATGACTGGTTCTATCTCTATGAGCCAAACATTGTACTGTGTTGTATATACAAAGACAAAATAAAATGATCTCTTCTCTTAAGGAATTTACAATCCAACAAAGGAGGCAATATCTGTCTGTTTATCTATCAATCTATCCATCTATCTAGATCTACCTATCAATCTATATATCTAGATCCAGAAATCTGTGTGTGCATATGTAAATTTATATAAACAATGTGTATATATGTATGTATGTACATGTCTATGTGTGCATATGTGTATACACACATATTCTCATATTCACAAGTTGGGACTCTAGGAGGTAGCTGAGACCTTAGATTCTAAAGGTAATCCTATAGAGTTATACTTCTTACAGTGTTGCTCCTGAGGCCTCAACAGTATGTTTCCTGTTAACATTCATCCAGTAGACTCAATTAGCTCTTGTCAAAGACCTTTCCTCAAATGGCATTACAGGAACTATAGTTAAAAAAACATCTGCCCTTCTCTTAAAAAAATCTGGCGTTCACTCTTCCACAAATCACCAAGGTCCATGGAAAGAGTGGGTTCAAATTTAGAGTATAATGGTAGTGATGCATGTAAGATTCGTGTGTGGTCAAGGGCAACTGACAACTTTATCACTTCCTTTCTTGAGTTCACAGCCAACAACTTTCTCTGGTATAATGTGTCAGGCCCTTGAAGCTTTATCTGCTATTGATGACTCTGTATCCATTTGTATCTTTGCTGTATTGCTTCACAGCCAAAATAGACACTTTCCTTGCCTTTAGCCATTACCATTACCATTCCAATGGACATCATGCCTGCCATATTGTAGTCCTTCCAGAATCCTCAGATCTTCCAAAATTCACAATATCACCTTGTGGATACAAATATATTGAGGTGACTGCCCAGGGAAGGAAATGTGCTTAGCAGCCAAGTAGGGAACTTTCAGTACATAACCAGAAGTCAACTCCCAGCCCTAATACATGCTAGACAGGAATGGTAACTGAGTAAGCTCTAGGTGGGGGGGGGGGGGGGGAGGGACATGAGATGCTAATACATAATGAATACAAGGCAATATGAGAGGGAATGAAATAGCAACTAAAGGAATCAGGAAAAGCTAAATTATAAGTACATGGTGGAACTTGGGTTGAATCTTGAAGGAAACCAAAGTGAAGTGAGGAAGGAAAATACTCCATTTTATGAAAATCATAATCAAAGCAAATATATTAAGGATTCAAGTCAACTCAATATATATTAAATACTACTGAGTATGGATCATTCTGCTAGGCACTAGAGAAGACAGATTAAGAACGGAGTTCCTTATAGAACTTATAGTCATTGTCTCTTAGTGTCTGTGTGTGTGTGTGTGTGTGTGTGTGTGTGTGTGTGTGTGTAACTGACAGTAATATACACATTTGCTTATTTACTTTTATGAAATATTTTAGGTCCAAATTCTCTCTGTCTCACCCCTTCCTCACTCCATTTAGAAGGCAAGAAATACAATTCCCATTATACATGTGAAGTCATGCAAAACATACTTCTATTATTAGGATATTATAAAAAGGGGGAAAAAGCAAGAAAACAAAGTGAAATAAAATTTGCTTCAATCTGCATTCAGAGTTCATCAGTTCTGTCTCTCTCTCTCTCTCTCTCTCTCTCTTAGTGGATAGCATTTTTCTTTTTGAGTCCTTTGGAATTGTCTTGAATCATTATGTTGATTGGAGTAGTTAAGCCTTTCACATTAGATCATCATTACAGCATCTCTGTTACTAGGTACAATGTTCTGGTTCTGCTAACTTGACTTTCCATTAGCTCATATAAAACTTATCAGGTTTTTTCTGAAACAATCTACTTTTTCATTTCTTATAGCACAATAGTATTCCACCACAATCATATACAACTTATTCAGCTGTTCCTCAATTGATGGGCATCTCCTCAATTTCCAATTCTTTGCCACCAAAAAAAAGAGCTGCTGTAAATATTTTTGAACATACAGGTCCTTTTCCTTTGTTCTCTTTGGGATACAGACTTAGTAGTGGTATTACTGGGTCAAAGAGTATGCACAGTTTTATAGCCCTTTGGACATAGTTCCAAAATGTTCTCCAGCACGGTTGAACCAGTTCACAGCTCCATCAAGATTTTTTCCACATCCCCTCCAGTATTTGTCATTTTCCTTTTCTATCATGTTAACCAGTCTGATGGGTATTAAATGAGGTAGGTATCTCAGAGCTGTTTTAATATGCATTTCTCTTGTTACCAGTTATTTGGAGAATAATTTTTAATATGGCTATTGATAGCTTTGATTTCTTCTCTTGAAAAATGCCCATCTATGTCCTGTAGCCACTTATCAACTGGGGAAGGGCTCTTAATTTTATAAATTTGGCTAAGTTGCTTATACATTTGAGAAATAAGACTTCTATGAGGAAAATTTATTTTGTTTAATTTGTAATTTTTTTCTAGTTTCCTGCTTTCCTTCAAATTTTGGCTACATTGGTTTTGTTTCTCAAATCTTTTTTTTTAATTTGATGTAATCAAAATTATCCCTTTTACTGGATGTAATACTTTTTATGTCTTGTTTGATCATGAACATTTCCCTTATCCATAGATTTGTTGGGAACTTTTTCCATGCTTCCCTAATTTGCTTATGATATCATACTTTATGTCTAAATCATATATATATATATGTATGTATGTATTGTATATATACATATATATTTGAGCTTATTTTGGTATAAAAGCTTCTAGTTTAGAAAGCCACACTTGCACACATACATCGATTATGTCAATGGCAAAAGTGTTCTTTTTTTTTTTGTTTTCAACATTTACTTCCACAAGATTTTGAGTTCCAAATTTTCACCCTATCTCGCCCCACCCCCACCCCAAGATGGCGTGCATTCTGAATATCCCTTCCCCTAGTCTGCCTTCCCTTCTATCTCTCCCCCCGCTTCTTTTATCCCCTTCCCCTTCAATTTTCCTATAGGGCAGGATGGATTTCTGTACCCCATTTCCTGTATTTCTTATTTCCCAGTTGCATGTGAAAACAGTTTTTTTAAACATGTGTTTTTAAAACTTTGGGTTCCAAATTTTCTCCCTTCCTCCCTCCCCACCCACCGTTGTTGATAAGGTGACTAAATATAGGTTATATATGTGCAGTTATGCAGAACACTTCCATAGTAGACATGCTGTGAAAAACTAACTCTATTTCCCTTAATCCCATCCCACCCCCCCATTTATTCTATTATTTCTTTTGACCCTGACCCTCCTCAGAAGTACTTCTTCTGATTATCCCCTTTCCCTATCTGCCCTCCTTTCTATCATCCCCCTACGCTCTTGTCCCCTTCCCCCCCATTTTCCTGTAGGGTAAGACAGATTTCCATACCCAATTGAGTGTGTATGTTATTCCCTCCTTAAGTCAAATTCTGTGAGAATAAGATTCACTCATTCCCTCTCATCTTCTCCTGTTTCCCCTCTACTGTAAGAGCCTTTTCTTTTCTGTTTTTTTTTGTGAGATAATTTACCCCGTTGTACCTCTTCCTTTCTCCTCCTCCTAGTATAATCCTCTCTCACCCCTTAATTTTATTCTCCAGATATGTCCCCTTCATTTTCAACTCACCCTGTGCCCTCTATCTATCTACCTATCTACCTACCTACCTATCTATCTATTTATCTATATCTATATATACTTACATATAACTTTTTCTCCTCCAACTATCCTAATACTGACAAAGGTCTCATGAGTTACAAATATCATCTTTCCATGCAGGAATATAAACAGTTCAACCATAATAAGTCTCTTATGCTTTTCTCTTTCCTGTTTACCTCTTCATGTTCCACTTGAGACTTGTATTTGAAAATCAAATTTTCTATTCAACTCTGGTCTTTTCATCAAGAATGCTTAAAAGTCCTCTATTTCACTGAATGACCATTTCCCCCCCTGCAGGATTATACTCAGTTTTGCTGGGTAGGTGATTCTTGGTTGTAATCTTATCTTCTTTGCCCTCCGGAATATTATATTCTATGCTCTGCGGTCCCTTAATGTAGAAGCAGCTAAATCTTGTGTTATCCTGATTGTGTTTCCACAATACTCGAATTGTTTCTTTCTGGCTGCTTGTAATATTTTCTCCTTGACCTGGGAACTCTGGCGTTTGACTACAATATTCTTAGGAGTTTTCCTTTGGGGATCTCTTTCAGGTGGTGATCGATGAATTCTTTCAATTTCTATTTTTCCCTCTGGTTCTAAAATATCAGGGCAGTTTTCCTTGATCATTTCTTGAAAGATGATGTCTAGGCTCTTTTTTTGATGATGGCTTTCAGCTAGTCCAATAATTTTTAAATTCTCTCTCCTGGATCTATTTTCCAGGTCAGTTGTTTTTCCAATGAGATATTTTACATTGTTTTCTAATTTTTCGTTCTTTTGGATTTGTTTTACAGTGTCTTGATTTCTCATAAAGTCACTAGCTTCCAATTGCTCTATTCTAATTTTTAAGGAAGTGTTTTCTTCAGTAAGCTTTTGGACTTCCTTTTCCATTTGTCCAATTTTGCTTTTTAGGGCATTCTTCTCCTCATTGGACTTTTGGACCTCTTTTGCCATTTGGGTTAGGCTATTTTTTAAGGTGTTATTTTCTTCAGTATTTTTTGGGTCTCCTTTAGCAAGCTGTTGACTTGTTTTTCATGATTTTCTTGCAAAACTCTCAGTTTTTCCTCTACTTCTCTTTCTTGCTTCTCAAAATCCCTTTTGAGCTCTTTCAAAGCCTGGGACTGATTCATATTTTTCTTAGAGGCTTCGGATGTAGGAGCTTTGGCTTTGTTGTCTTCTTCTGGTTGTATGTTTTGATCCTCTTTGTCACCAAAGTAAGATAATATAGTCTGACTCTTTTTGCGCTGCTTACTCATGATCCCAGCCAGTTACTTGAGTTTTAAACTCTTTGTTAAGGTAAAAGTCTGCTTCCAATGTGAAGAGTATATTATCCCAAGCTTTGGGGGGTTGTACAGCTGTTTTCAGAGATACTTCTAGGGAGCTGAAATTTTTCAGTTCTTCCAAGGTGGTATGATAAGGGGCAAGGTGTTTCCTCTCCACCGCCACAACAAGCTTCACCACTTCTGCGTTCCTCCTTGCCCCAGGACTGCCCCTCAGAACTGTGACCCAGATCCAAGCACTGGTAAAGCAAGAGATTCCTGCCTCAGCACTGGCAAAGATATCCCTGCAATCCCCCTCTGATCAGCCACTAGATTCCCCCTCAGTCTGTGAGCCAGAAGCTCAGGAAACAGCCACAGCCCCAGGCCACACTTGAGACTTGTGGCTGAGACCTAGCTCCTTCTCTCACCACATCACAGACTTTTCCCACTGACCTTCAAAAAGTGTTCTTCTTACAAATGTCTTCATTATGTGGTTATTTAAAATAAAGTTTAAGAGTGTTAAAATTATTTGATCTATAAAAGTTTTTGACACAAATTCTTAATTTTAATAAAACAAAGCAGAACAATTTAAAAATAAGGAATTCATTCTAGTTTACCTAAGCCTTGAAATGGGCTTGTCTAATGTGAACAGTTCAGCTTTTTGGAGCACTTCTGTCCTGACAGGCTATCAGACAAACATTTCTATATCTGTTCTTGCTAAAATTTTGAAGTAAATATTTATTGTAAAAGCTAATCAGACTGTTAAGTGAGTTAGATGAAATCGGAATATTTGGATACCTAATTTTTCATACATGTAGTTGGTGGTGACTTCAGTCCATGGCAGACTAGACACCCCCAACTCCATTAAGAGTATCAAAGAATCCTGGGGGAGAAGTGGAATGTAATATCTGTCTCTCAGGGAGTAGGGACCAGACTGGTCATTATTATAGGAAAAAAGAAGAAAGGAAGGGAGGGAAGGAGATATGGAGAGAAGGAGAGAGAGAGAGAGAGAGAGAGAGAGAGAGAGAGAGAAACAGAGACAGAGAAAGACAGAGACAGAGAGATAAACAGAGACAGAGACAGAGAGAGAGAGATTTGAGTAAATTCAACTTCATCTTCTTTTGCAAGCCAGCAAAAAATCCCAGTCAGGAAGGTTTGGCCTCTATGCAAATGCCCTTGAGGGCAGACTCCCTAAGAAATTCTTCTATGAGGAGGAGCAGAGGTCTAGTTCAGGGATGGAATGACAACAACTCTGCTTGGGCAGCGTTTGCACAGCACCTCTGTGGAGTGTTCTCACCCAGAGTCTATGGATAATGCAGTTGCCTGCTGGAGTGGAACCAATTCATTTGTGTGTCAGGAGGCTAGCAGCTCAGTGTGCCCAAGACACATTAAACTTTTACCTTACACATGTTAGGAGCACTTGGCTGATGCCACCTTCTCCCCTCCTGGTCTCTGGCTTCCCTTTCCTGACAGAGACAGTTCTCTCTTTATATCCCCCAGCAGTCTCTATCCTGGCACTCATCCTTTGTCAATTCTTTTGAATTCCTCCTCTCATCCCATAGCCCAAGGTATTTTCCTACAGGGTTGTTCTCCTTAACTGCTGAGTTGTTGAGGTCTCAGCACTCTTGATTCTGTACTTCCTTCTGTTCCTTCCACCTAAGGGTTTACAGCTTCTGGACATCATCTTAAATTCGCAACTCCCCCAGGGTATGGCTCTGGCTACCGGTTCCTTTTGTCTCTCCACTGAATTAGCAAACTCTCCTGGAAACTAGACACCCCCCCCCCCAATTTTTTTTTCTCACCAGATTATTTATACCATTACAAAATCTGAAAAGTATTAGCAAATATCCCATATACACAAGTTGGGGAGGAGGGGTGTCAACAGACTTTCTTTCTGAAGCTATTCTAGGTGGCTAATTATGACCCATTAGCTCAGGTAATTAAAACAATATTGATGAAGTCAAGGTTGGACCAGTTTCCTTCCATCTGCTCAGGCCCATAAAATGCCTTTTTAACCAACTCTGACCTTCACCTCCAGCTCACTGTTTTATTCAATCGTGTCTGACTCTTCATGACCCCATTTTGGGTTTTCTTGTCAGAGATACTGGAGTGGTTTGCCATTTCCTTCTCTGGCTCATTTTACAGATGAGGAAACTGAGGCAAACAGGGTTAAGTGACTTGTCCAGGATCACACAGCTGGTAAGCATCTATAGCCAGATTTGAACTCATGAAGAGGAGTCTTCTCTGATTCCAGGCACAATGCTCTATCCACTGTGTAACCTAGCTGCCCTAGTGCCACCTAGCTGCTCCCAGCTCACTAGTCATCTGCCAAAGTGAATCTCACTCACTGGCCACAGAGGACAAATGGGAAGATCTTACTCCATCACCAGTATTAGGAAAACAAACAAGTCAAGCCACAAAACTGCTAATGATAGATAATCAGCAATATTTTCCTAATTAAAAAAAAAGGTGGTATACAGAGTGCTATATCTGGGGAGAAGACTTAGACACAGTCTTGCCTGACCTATAGGCTTTGTTTCCATGGGTTACCTTCTTGAAGCTTTAATCAGCTCTCTAAGATTTATTTACTAATTTTGCATTCATTAATCCCAGCACCAATAATTGTTTTAGTTCTTTGGTGAAAAACATTGCTTTCATAAATTTTACCAAGGAACACTCAAAGTTTGAATTGTCAAAAGAAAAGTATAGTTTCTCTCTCTGTGTTTCTCTCTCTCTCCCTCTCTTTCTTCTCTCTCTCTCCCTCTCTCTCTCTCCTCTCTCTTTGTTTTTCTGTTTGTTTCTCTGTTTTTAAATTTTGTTTCTTTCACTCTTTCTCTTCTATGTTTCTCTCTTTGCCTCTGTCCTTCCTGTTCCCCTTCCCCATCTTTCTCTATTTGTCCTTATTCTCTTTCTTTCCTTCCTTTTCTATCTGTCTCTTTAATGTTCCAGCTGACCCTACCCCCACCATTCCTTTCCTCAGGCATCATCCATGAAAAGTTCCAGATCCAGGATTTCAGGTATAAGATCTGCTTTTTCTGGAAAGAAGATCAGTGAGGGAGCTGTCATCTACAATGGAAGACTGGATCTCTTTTTTTGCCATTCCTTTGAATACCACCTAGCAGTATCTCAGCTGTCTCAGAATTGGCCTATGACCATCTCATAATTAAACTGTCGGTATTTCTAAGAACCAATGTCTATACATACACATGTATATACATACATGCATTATATATATATATACACATATATATGTATATATATATATAATATGTCTACAACTTTCTATCTTAGTATTTAGGTTTCACCTTAGTCTTAGAGACCTATTCATACACAATTGATTCAATCAACTCTAGAAATGTTCTAAATTTGCTGGTGAGACTTCTATAGGTATAAGAGAGACTTTCTTCTTCTTCTTCTTCCTCTTCTTCTTCTTCTCCTCCTTCTCCTTGTTCTTTTTGGGGCAAATGATTAAGGGCAAGGAGAGGGCTAAGACACATTTTGCATACAAGACTGTCACTGCATGAAGATAAGATGATGCCTTGTATAAATACTATACCACAACCACCACCCCAGCACCTTGCTTAATACTTTATCTACATTTGGCTATTCATAAATATTTCCTAACCAAACAACTGCCTTCTCACTTCTGCTTACTCAGAAATGATGAACCTCAGAATCACGACATTTCCGAGTTTGGAAGGACCTCAGAATCCATCTAGTCCATACCTGACAAATGAGCTCCTTTCCAACATATGTAACTGATGGCCAACATAATGCTGCCATTTTGGTTCTCTTCGAGAATGAAGGACAACAACCAAACAACCAAACAATGGCCATCCAATCTTCTCTTGGAGATGTCTTGTAATGGGAAACCCACTTTCTCCTGAGGCAGCCCATCACATTTTGGGATAGTTCTAAACATTAAAAATGGTTCACCTTTTGCCAACCTTAAATTCACTTCTATGCAACTTACACTCATTGCCCCTAATTCTGTTCTTTGGGTCTGAGTACAACAGTCTATATTCCTGGTATCTTCATTTCACACGCCTTGACGTGGAAGAAAAAAGCTAATAGGCATTAATTAAGCAAAGCATAAGTTATCATATCTAGACGTGGCAACTCTCACAATGTTGTGTTCAAATGTTATTTTCATGCCACAATTTCTACCTTTCCTCTGCTTTGAAGACTTATTTGACTTGGTGCCAGAGTACAGGATAAGCAACAATGATAGAAATTTGCAGAGAGGCTGATTTCAACTCAATATAAGTAAAAAATATCATTACCATTAAGGATATTCAAAAGTGAAATGGAACTGCCTCTGGAGACTGAGTTCTCTATCACTTAAGATTTTCAAGTCATGTGTGACTGGACAATCTATCAGGAATGTTGCAGATGCAATTGAATTAGATAGCCTGTGAGGTCCCTCCCAACTCTGTTTTCTGTAAATATATTATCCCCAAAGTCCCTTAACCACCTTCTCCATGCTAGCTGAAAGAATGGCTAGTCACATGCCTGTCTGGGATCATTGTTAGGATTCATTAGCCAGGGTTTGTCAACATTCTTGGAAGAAGAAACTCATCTTATCACTGTTAACCATCATTGATTACACTAGCCTTTTGCTCTAACTTCACAACCCTTCCACTAATTATGCCCATGTTTCATTTTTTCTAAGTGAACATCAATGTCATAGAGAGGATTTCCCATCAAAAAGTCCAGAGCCCAGCACTATCTCTCTTAAAACAAATAGATTTTTCATTGAAATCAACATATCTTTCTGAATCGAATAGGTTTTCATGGGGCCAATAAATTTCTTCAAAACAATGCATTTTTATTACAACATATTTTTGTTCAAACCAATACTTTTTGACAACCAGATATTAATGACCTGGCCACAACTATAAATTTACCCCAAACTATGTGTTTTCTCAGTAGAAAATATTTTTTCTTATACAAACACATTTTTATTTGAATCAATCCTTTTCTGAAATCAGATATATTTCTGCAGGGGATACAGGGAAGCTCTTTACCTAGAAATGTCATTTCACTTAAAGGAATACAGTCTAGGATTTCAGGCCTCTATTTTGACCTACCTTATCATAGCTTTATTCAAAAGAGGTAGAAGGAGTAGAGATAGCTAAACTATCTGCTAATTGGTTGCTAGAAACTCTTTGAAATGTAAATAGACATTCTGTAACTGAGTACTATAAAATGGATTTAGGTTCCACTTATTGGTAGGGGAGAAGGCAGTCTGGAACTTTCATTTATCCAAACAAATCCAATTCCATATATAAATATATATATATATATATAATATATATATATAATGTGTGTGTGTGTGTGTGTGTGTGTGTGTGTATATATATATATATATATAGATATATATAATCTGCCTAGAGCACACAGAAGAATTAACACAGGGCAGCCACCTGTGAGGAACTGACTCAAACTCAGGACCACAGTCCTAATCCTTAGCCTTCTTTTAGGCTTCAGCTTCCATTACGGAACTTGTAGCTAGGTCACTAAAATTACTGTGGGATCTGCACTAAAGAAATACCCTCAAAATTGTTTTCTTTTTTAACTTGTTGTGATGCTTTTTGCTTTTACATCACATTCAATTACAAATACATCCTCCCCTCCCCATTCCACCTTGAGAACCTTCCCTGTGCCAGATGTTGTTGTTATTTTTTTAAACAAATAAGGCATTCTAATTTCTCAATATTCAGTATTGATTATCTTCATTCTTTATTTTTACGTTGTTATTGTTATAGTCAGTTTATATCAGTTTCCTGCTTCACTTTTCATCAGTTCATATAGGTTGTTTTACAATTTTCTTGTATGCAGCAAATTATTTGGGAAAGGGTTCTTACTCATTCTATCATTCCCTTTTGTTTTATTGAATTGCTTATTTGATTCATATTTATTAGGTTTGTGATTTCCTCCGCTTGTTTCGTTTGTATCGATTTTGTCCCATTCCTCTTTTAAATAAGTACCTATTCCCTATGATTGTTTTTTTTAAATACTACTTTGAAGCTAATTTGTTGCCACAGGCTCTCCCCACTCCACCCCACATTTTCTGCTCTTTTATCTTTTCTTTGATAAAGGGGCAGAAAGCTTTGTCCTTCAACCTCCTCTAAGAAATTTTCATTTACTTTGTCATTCTAATTTCTCTAATATATTTTGAATTCTTGATGAGATGGATGCTTACTATTCCTTCTTTATTCTCACCATATTTCTGCTGACAGGTACAACTTCTGGAGTACCAATATTGAGCTCTTTCTTCTATCCTATTTCTATACTATTGCCTTTGTAGATCTTCCTCTACCTTTTATTATGGCTTGTGTATGTGGCTGCATGTATGTTAGTATGTATTTGAACTTATAGTTAGAAAGACCTGTATTCAAATATCACCTCTGACACTTAGGACTCATGTGTCCCAGTCAAATTACTTAACCTTTCATCTTCAGTTTTGTAACTGCAGGAATGACACTAGCATCTACTCCAGAGGTTTTTTTGGTGAGGATCACATAAGATAATATATGTGAAGTGCTTTCTAACCCTTAAAGTACTATGTAAATGCAAATCATTATTACTTTTATTATGATCATCATCATTAGTAGTGTTTTTCATGAATTTATTTATTTATTTTAGTGGGACTTTGTATTAGGTTTTGCTCCTAGAGGTACCAATTCACAAAGAAGACAGTGTGATATAATGGCATTTCTCCTAGACTCTGAGTCATGAGGCCCCATCCTAACCTGCCCTGATAATGATGGCTTCTGTGGTGGAGGGTGAGGGTACATCTGGGAAGCACAATTCTTGAAAATTTGTGGTTCTATTGTTCCCATTTCCCCAGTGAAACCCACTAAAATGCCCATCTTTTTCACCACAGATATACACATCACCCTATTGGGAACATCCTTTAATGACATGTTTTCATTTCTCCTCCTAGTGCATGAGTCATATTTTAATCCTTCCATTCCAGTTCCATCTAATCCTGGAACTTTCCTCAGCAGATGGGGTCTTTTACCCTGGAATATCCTTCTGCCATGTTGACCCTTTTCATCCATTAGAGTCAACTAAGTTGTACAGTGGATAGAACACTGGGCCTTGAGTCAGGAAGACCTAAGTTCTAATCTAGTTCCTGATATTTATTAGTGTGTGACCCTGGGGAAGTCACTTAACTTCTAACTCAGTTTCCCCAACTGTCAAAGGAGAATAAAAATAGCACCTACCTCTCAGGGTTATTATGAGAATCAAGTAAGATAACCATTAGGACTGTATCCACTACAAATTTATATTACTCAACTTCAACTAGGCCCTCACTTCAGCAAGGCAATCCTTCCAAATCTGCCTCATCAACTTACTATCCCATTTTCCACATAAGCTCTTCCAACCATTCTCACCTCTCCTCAAACCTCCAATGGCTACCCCTCCCCACTACTCTCTTAGCTGAGAATTTTGCCACGTATTTTCCTGAAAAAAATTGAGGCCATTCACTGTGGGCTACCTTTTTTTCTTCTCTTCCTCAGCTATCACTGAGATGCCTTCTACCATTCTCTTTTCCCTCACCTCTGTTCTCACATGATGAAGTGGCCTTACTCCTTACCAAGGCTAACCCCTCCACTTCTCTATGTGATCCATTCCATCCTGTCTTTCCAGTCTATTGTCCCCACTGTAAATCCCATTATTTCACACATTTTCAATATGTCTCTCTCTCTATTAGCTTATTTTTTTTGCCTACAACCACGCCCACATTTCCCCCATCCTGAAAAAAAAACCCTCTCTTGATCCTTCCATCACTCCAACTATAGTCCTCTTATTTCTCCCATGCTTTGCAGCCAAACTCCTCAAAAAGCCATCTACAATATGTGCCTTCACTTTGTCTCCTCTTACTATCTCCTTAACACCTTACGGTATAACTTCCAACTTTATCATTCCCACTAACACTACTCTCTCCAAAATTGCTAATGATCTTTTAGTTGGGACTCTTGTCCATATCTTCCTTTACTTTACCATGGGGGTCCACCTAATATTCTGCATCCTTTCCCCCAGCTATTTTGACATTGTGTGAACACCAAACAAGTACATAAACTTTACTTCAGTTATCTCTTATTCTTAGTTAGGTGACTGACACACCTTTTACTCTAACCACACATTTCTCAGATGACATCATATACACTGTTGTTCCTGCATAATTCTTTGTTTGTAATGGGACAATAGCCTTGTCACACCTCCCTCTCCAAGTGTCCTTTGGTTTTTGTCCCTATTGTGAAGAGGTTACTTCTATTTGTTATACAGACAAGAGGCACAGCAAAATAAGGAATCACTTATTCTGGGAAGTGCAAGAGATCCTATAGGTCATCTAGTCTCCCCTTCAAAACGTGAATCCAATCTCCAACACCCTTGTCAAGTAGGCACTTAGCTTCTGCTTGAGCCCTTCTAGTGACAGAGGGACTCACCACTTAATGAAGTAATCCTATTCATTTGGAAATAACTCTGTTAGAAAGTCCTTCCTTATTTCTACTTCTTGAGCTGAAATCTGACCCTCTATAATTCATCCACAGGATATAATTTTGGATGCCCAAAGTTAGCTATTGGCAGTAGAAGTACCAAAGGGGCCCTTTAGGTGGGTTGAGGAAAGGAATGAGACTAAGTGATACAAGAGGGCAGCAAGTAAAAAATATGAATGGGATTGTGGGTAATGATTGAGCCCAGATAGAGCCAAGGATAATTATGAAAAGAGACAGAAGATAAAACTCTTATACATTCCACAAGGTCATAGGAGATTAGAGTTAGAGCAAGTAGGGAATTTCAAGAACACGAAATCTACCCCTCCATCCCATTCCCACTTTATAAATAGATAGACAGTGCTTTCAATTTTTTCAAAACTCTTTCACAACTATAGCATGTCCCAAGAGTCATAGTAAAGTTCTAATCTTTAATAATGTCAGATACAAACTTTTTTTAAGAAATAGAAAAGCCTTATTATTTACATTTTAGAAATATTAGTGTTTATTAATAAGATTCAATATAATACTATCTTGTGCTATGCACTGCTCTAATTGATTTTTGAATGTTGTAAAAACTTTCATCAGCAGCTCTTCAGTGACTGAAAGGATTGCATTGGTAATGTTACCTTTAATATCATACCAAGAAGGAAGTTTTGATGCAGACATGACAGTTCTGACATGATCCCACAAGAAAAAGTCTAATGGAGATACATCAAGGTGATGAAGGTAGCTAATCAAAAGAATCTATCAATCCACTGATCTGAGAAAGTATCATCTGGAAACTGTCACACACAATGAATAATGAGAGGGTGCCCTGTCTTATTAAAATTAAAATTGTTTTATTCAAAGTTCCCAAAATTAAATAAGGAAGGAAGGAATATAAGCAACTAAACTTTCCAATGATTGCTTTTTAAGTTTGTATCATTTACACTTCTGAAGTTATTAAAGTTTAAAACTGCACTAAGACTTTTGGGACATCAGTTGATCCTTAGTACAACAATTATGACTGCAACCAAAGCCCACTGGTATGAGGCTTTCTCCTTTTTAATGGAGATGGATGCCCTGCCCTTTATGGAGGGTAGGGAAGAGTTGACAAGAGTAAGAGCTTCCACCTCCTAGGGGAATCTCCAAGCAAGCTTCCAACTTCGGGAGGGAAAATGGAAATGACCAATATCACTTAAATTTGCTGAAGAAACAGACTCTGGGAATACAAATGAGGACCTGGCAGTCTCCATCATGTCCCTATCCCTAGCTTTCTATTCCAGAGACTTTGGGGAGTTTTCCTTTGAGTTAGATCTAGAACTCTTTCTTTTGATTAAGCTGAGTTATTTCATTTCCAGTGGAAGAGTTCCTTCACTCTGTACTGTCTGGTACATATTCTCCTACTTATACCTTCTCTGATTTCTGTTTCACTATGATTTGGGAAAATGAGTTTCTCTGATATACCCTATGTGTGTTCATTGAGGAATTGGTATTTGGTGGAAAAGGGGTCAAGCCTTGGATATAGAGCTTGGAGCTCCCTCCCCACCCCCAATAATGAGAAATAGCAAATCAAAAGAGAGGTTGAACCTGATTGTATTCCCTAGACTAATAATATTTAAGGGAGCAGATAAATATAATTCTAGCATGGTACCCTCTTATCTTTGAGGAGAGCACAGTGATCTCTGGACCTGACTTCCTTTTCCTCCTCTTGGTAGGAATTAGTCTATCTTGAAGGAGAAAGGAAAAGAGGCTAGAGATGACTATTCTGCCTCCCTTTCAGTCACACAATGACACCACCCTGCTATAGGCTACTCCTGGATACACGTGGACCCTCACCATACCCAGGCCTCTCCTTATATACAGTAGCTATCTTCATTAATCAGTTGAGGAAACTTAGGCACTTAGATATTTGGTCATCTACTTAAGTATATAGTCGATGGCAAAGCCAGTTCTAGAATCCAGGCTTCCTGACTCCCAGGACAATGGTCTTTCTAGTAGACTATACCTCAGAAGCTGTGGCCAGGCTGAAAAAGTAGAAAGTTAGGTATGGGAAAGTTGGGTAGAGCACATGGATATCTCCCAAATCTGTGGACCATTCCAAGGCAAGGTAGGGCAGGTGACCAGTGAAGACACCTGGGTTCCTGTAGGAGGCCTTGACCATTGGGAAGTAGCAGCAGCAGGACTTGCTTCAGGCAAGCAGCACAAAGCCATGCTCGGCTGAATAGAACAGCAGGCCTGCTCTCATTCAGTCAGAGCCATATGGGCCTGCTTGGGGGAAGTTTATGTGAATACTTGAAAGAATACTGCAGGTGGATGAGAAAGAGCAAAATTGAGTCTTATTATTGAATAACCATCTAACATATACAAACTTTGAATAAAGACAAATTCACTCCAAATTTAATTTAATTGCTAGCATTTGTTGAGAGTGTGCCCCATTCCATGCATAGTGATATATAAGAGATGCAAGAGATATAAAGTAGAAGATATAACTTTTAATCAACTGTCAAATGGAGTTAGATTAAATCATCTCTGAAGTCTATCTAAGCCAGGGGCCTTAACCCATTTTCTCTCATGGACCTCTTAGGTCACTGGGTAAATAAATATTCTCAGAATAATGTTTTTAATATATAAAACTCTAAAGGAAACCTAAGGCTAGTGAAAATAAAGATATAATTTTATTTTTCCCATCCAAGTTCACAGACCTCCTGAAATCTATTTACTGATCCTAGGTTAAGAATATCTACTTTAATGCATGGATAAATAAAGCAAAATTCTTCATTTTCATAAAACTTCATAAAAAATAGTGTTTCAAACTATATATGTACCAGAAGCGCATAGTTGTTTTAAAAAGTTTGTATGATTCACTTGAGATCACTAGAAACCTGTTTTCTATGCCTATTTGATTTAGGCATCTCTGTTTTCTGCATTTTATTTCCATTCTTGTTGATGTCATCTCGTTTTCCCTTTGGGTAACTTCTTCCCTTCTTTACAGGTGTTGAGTCCTTCTAGGATCCTACCATTGGGTTGGGGGAAATGCATACTGACTCCTTTCAATCCCATCCCCTTTTATTGTCTGTGCTACTCATTGGACATTTCATTCTATTCTGCCCTTGGGCTAGATTTGGGAAAGTTATGCTATTCCCTGCCCCCCACCATCATTGACACCTTTTCTGCGCCAATTAAAGTGAGGGAAAGTCAATCACAATCCGGGGAAGATGTCTACCAGAAAAATAATTTCAGAATATTTTCCTCAAGAAGAGTAGTTCAGGGCCTTAGAATCTCAATGTTGGGAGGTCTATCAGATGTCCTCAGGTTCAACATGTTCTTGAATAGGAATCCTCTCTACAACAGTTCCAAGTGGTCTTCCAGTTTCTATGGGAAGACCTTTTCCAGAAGCCACTTGCTCTGGGAGACAAAACATTCAATAGTCAGAAGCATTATGGATAGCAGGTTTTTCTACCATTTTCCAAAACAACAACCACATCAGTCATTAAAGTAAGTGAAGAAGTATTGAAGGAAATAAAGTAAGACTACATTATTCATTCATTCTTTCCCAACACGTATTTATTTAGCCCATTCATAAGCAAAATTCTATAATAGTAATATGAGGGATATGGAGTAATCAACCAACAGTTTTTGTTAGACATCTGCTATGTGTTGGGCACCATGTTAGGTAACAAGGGATAGAAAGACAAAAATGAATAAGTCCGTACCCTCAAGAAGCTTACATTACATTCTATCTGAGGAAACAGCATGTACACACTATTGTTAGAAAGCTCATGCATATACACATGCATATGTGTCTATATTTACACATATTTATATATGCATTCATACATACATGTTTATGTGTATACAGAAGCATGTTGATTATATATATATATACAGTTTATATATATACAAATTATATATACATGCAAATTATATATGTATATACACAAATTAAAAGCAAATTAATTTCAAGGGATCACTTGCAGCTTTGCAGTTGAAGATTCCTTTTGGTCTCAAGGGCAAACCAGGAACAATGAGTAGAAGTGACAAAGAATTAAATTTAGGCTTGATGTGCTGAAAATCTTTCTGACCGTTACAGTTGTCCAAAAGTAGATTGGGCTGCCTTAAGATGTAATGGCACTTAGCATGGTATAGTAGGCACTTAATAAATGTTGATTAACTGACTGATTGGGAAGTTCCCTTTCCAGCAAAAACTAGATTATCAAATGTCAAAAATATGGTGGGTGGGAGTCTTTTCATGTATGGGTTGGACCAGATGGCCACTGACATGCCTTCCAACTCAGAAATTCTCTGATTCTATTATCAGGAAAGGCCTTATTTAGAGGTAGCATTTTAGCTGAGCTTTGAAAGGAGCCAGGCTTTCTCAGAGCCACAGAGAAGGAAGGAATGTATTTCACACGTAGGAGACACTCTGCACAGAGACCTGAAGACAGGAGATGGCATGTCATGTGCAAGGAACAGCTAGTAAACCAGTTTGATTAGAATGTTGTTGTCTGCCCTTCATTTTCGATGCAGACTATTGACATCATGGGGTGATGTCTTGACTTGCACATGAGTCAGATTTAAGTGAGGCAGAATTGCACAAAGTTGTCAGCCTCCCTCTCTCTCTTCCAATCATCAAAAGTCCAGTGGGAAGACAAAAGTCAGGACAATTGGTGATGGCCCAGGATGAAGTGGATGATGTTGGTGCTTTTGATGTCTGACCAAGCTCTAAGCACTTCACAGAACCTGCTTCAGCCACCTTCATGGCCATTGGAAAAAATTGTCCCCATCCACCCACCCCTCCAGGGGAAGTCTTCACATACTTGGAGTAGACACCTTCTCTAACTCACTGAAAAGTTTTATGCCTGTCAGTTACTTTCAACCTGGTTTAGTCTAGCTGCCAAGATGGTCTTACCAAAGTGCCAGAGTGTGGCCATTGCCCATGCTGAAGCTTCTTGGAGGCACAGGTGAGAGGAGGGTGATAGCAAAGGGGGATGATTTGAAAGTAGAGTGTTTGATGGGGAGTAACATGAAATCAGTATGAAAAGATGGCCTGGAGGCAGATCGAAGGATATTAAGTGCCAAAAAGATGAGTTTGTGTTTCATCCTACAGGCAATAGGTAACCACTGAAGCTTCTTGAACAGAGGAATGATATGGTCAGAGTTGAACTTTAGGAATATCAGTTTGCCAGCTATGTGGAGATTAGATTGGAGAGAAAAAGAGTAGAGGTAGGGACCAATGCAGAGGCTATTGAAATAGTCCAGGGGAAGCTAGGTGACACAGTGGATAGAGCACCAGGCCTGGAGTCAGAAAGACCTGAGTTCAAATCTGGCCTCTGACATGTACTAGCTGTGTGACCCTGGGCAAGTCACCTAACCCTGTTAGCCTTAGTTTCCTCATCTGTGAAATGAGCTGGAAAAAGAAATGTAAACCACTTCAGTAACTTTGCCAAAAAAATACTAAGTGGGGTCACAAAGAGTCAGAAACAACTAAAATGACTGAACAGCAACTGTAATAGTCCAGATGAGAGGTGATGAGGGACTGGACAAAGGCAGTGGCAATGTGAGTAAAGGGCACAGATACAACAGATGTCATCAAATGAGAAGCAACAAGACTTGGCAAGGGAGTGAGGGGTGGAGGAAAGTGACGAGTTGATCACGACTGCAGTTTTAAACCTGCACTAGACTAGAAGACTAGACTAGACTAGGGGACTAGAAGAATGGTGATGTCCTTAGCAGAAAAAGGGACGTGAGCAAGAAGGGAGGGTGAAAGACAGTGAATTCTACTTTTGACATATTGAGTTTCAAATGCCTCCAGAACATCTTGAAGCATTAGATGAAGAAACATATTACATGGTTGTTATATTAAAGAGCTTATTGTTTTGTTGGAGAAAATAAAATAAAAGGCAAATAAGCATACATTAGCTACCAGAGGGAAGGGAATAACTGATCAAGTGAGTAATATAGGTAAAGCACCATGATTTTGGGGAAGGGAGGAAACACTGTGAACTGACGAGGCTAGGGAAGCCTTCAGGGGAGGAGTAGGAACTAAGTTGGACAATTAACGGTAGGTTAGACTTGGATAGATAGAGGAATAAAGGGAAGGGAATTCTAGTCATGGGGAGCAAAGTAAGCAAAGGCACAGATAGACTTAAGTATGGTATATTGCAAGGCAGAGAGTAGACAATTCTGTAGTAGAGATTTTTTTTAGAATGATTAGTGGGAGATGTTATTTAAAAAGTAGGTCAGAAGTCGAAATTGTGGAAGGTCTTGTTTGTCAAGGTAATGAATTTAGGCTCTATATTATTGATGTTTGAGATTCATTGATATTTCTTGAACAGGGTAGTAATGAAATGATGCCTTAAAAATATATCCTAACTGCAAAGTACAAAATCGATTGGAGGGGGGAAGACTGGATGGATGAAGACCACATAGGCAGCTGTTGGAATAATCCAAAATAATCCAGGGTGAGATGACAAGTGTGGACAGACATAGAATGGAAACAGTTAAAAGGAAGAGATAGATGCAGGAGATATTGCCAAGAAAAATCGATATGATTTGGTAACTGATTATATGTGAGAGTCAAGAGAGACATAGATCATTCTAATGTTTCAAAGTTGGATGACTAGGAGAAGGATTAATAATAAAAATAATAATAATAATAATAATAACTTTTATATAAAGATTACCATGTGTCAGGCACTGAGCTAAGTACTTTACAAATATTATCTCATTTGATCCTCATAATAACCATGCAAGATTGGTACAATTATTACCCTCATTTTACAGATGAGGAAACCAAGGCAATCGGAGGTGAAGTGACTTGCCCAGGTCATTGACTCAGGTCATTCTGACTCTAGGACCAGTGCTCTGTCCACTGCGTCACCTAGCTGGTAACATTCACAGAAATAGAGAAAGCAGGAATCACAGAATCAAAGACTTTGAGAATGACGAGAGTCCTTAGAGGCCATTTGACCTGACTCATATCCTCTTAATAAAACACTAATCCTGTTAATAAAAGGATTTGCTCTGTGAAGTTTGGATTCAGTCAAAGGGCCACACTTGAGGACTTAGATGGTTACATATGGCCTCAAGGCTGCAGGTTCCCTACTCCTGCATCATTTCCAAGACATCCCTGATATATAGTCAGTCATCCAGCTAAAAACAAGGAACTCACTAGTTTATAATTGCAATCATTTTACTTTGGAACCATTCTAATTTTTAGGAACTATTTCTTTGTAAGGACAGGGAAGAGATCTGTTTTTACTGATATAGAAAGCTTCCTAATAAGGGAAGTCTTCTACCAATGCAAGTCAGTACCTTCTCTACAAATTCAAGTCTTTGAGACTTGCCTAGATCACCATGAAATAAAATGACTTGACCAGGGCCTCATAGTTAGCCCTTGTCAGAGATAGGGTTTGAACCCAGGTTTTCCTGACTCTGAAGACAGATTTCTTTCCACAACATCCCTTTACCTTCATTCATCCAGCTTAAATCTGATCATTTTATAGGTGAGATGTTGAATACTGTTGTTTGCATGTTGATACCTTTTTTGAGTATTAGGAAGAATCTAGCTTTAGGTTTCTGCCACTATATATTTCACTTTCTTGGAAAAATAGCTCCAATTATTATGAGGAAAGTATAAATAAACTATACTTACTCATCCTAGAAACAGGAAACCTAGGAGGGAACATTTAATAGTATAGATATGCCCTACTTTAAGAAAACTTGTCTTACGAAAATTTGACCTTAAAAGGGAAATACACTAGGGAATGATTCTTAACTTTTTCAGTAAAAGATTTGTTATGAGGTTCCTTTAAATAAAATTCTCACCCACTCTAGGTGCATTTTAAATGAGATTTGTTTGTAAATACAAATGTGTGATTCTCACACAATTTTTTCTCTCTCTGTAACATTTAATGCATTTGACTCTCCACCTTCTGGAGATGAGAGGTTTGACCCTTCTCTTCTCCCTTGATTTCTAAGACTCCACACTCTCATCCTGGTTCTTCTGGAAGCACACTAAGCAGTCATTCTTTTTCTCCTACCTTGACTTCTCTTCCTCTTGGGAGCTCCTTAAGATAGTGCTAACAAGCCTGCTCCACTCCAAATCTGTAGTAGGCTAGGACTCCTGGGATCTTCCAGGCAGTGGACATAGAGTACCAACAAGGCAAAACTCTGCCAAATAAATATACAGTTTTTCTCAAGGAAGAGAGGCCTTTAATGGGGCTCATGCTGTACACTGAGAAGCCAGGAAATTCCTAAATCAATAGTGAACATATTGTTCAGCACATGGACTATGATAAAATTATCAGCTCAACAACAAATACATCAACCTCTCTAAAATGTCTTTTCTGTGACAAAAATACAATCTTTCAATAGTCCAAAAACATATCAGGTATCTAATAATTCCTATAAAGAGGATTACAACTATTTAATATCTTTCCTAGGTCTAATGTGCCCTGCCTTGATATTAAGACATATGGACTTTCCAAGTCTAAGAGCGAAGGTGTAGGGGAGAGGAAGGAGAGGTATTGATGATTTTTTTTTTGTCATTGGGAGGTGAATGTGCCTAGGGAACAAAATTGAGCATTCAGTCTATATTACATGTGAGGGTCCACACTACAGTTCTATGGTCGTTTGACTGAGGCAGAGTACAACAGAATGACGACACCCTTATTCTTGCAACATTTCTGTACTTCTCTTAAGGCAACCACACATCACCTTAGATCTTTTGACTGTTTGACTGCCATGTCACGCAATTGAGTTTGAAGTCTACTAACCACAGTACTCTCCCCACAAAAAACCAAAGGTTTCAGCAAGCAGTTTGTAAAGTTCCAAGCAGTATTACAGCACCATCTACTATTAATACTGAGTGGATGAATTTTTGTGTTACTATGTGCTATTGTTGTTCAATCATTTCAGTCATGTCTGACTCTTCATGACCCCCTTTTAGGTTTTTCTTGACAAAGATGATGGAGTGGTTTGCCATTTCCTTCTCCAGCTCATTTTGCAGATGAGGAAACTGAGGCTAAAGGTTAAGTGACTTGCCCAGGGTCACACAGCGAGGAAGTGTGTGAGGCCAGATTTGAATTCAGGAAGATGAGTCTTCTTGACTCCAGGCCTGGTAATCTATCCACTGCAGCACCACCTAGCTGCCCATTATGTACTTAGACTTCCTTCTAATGTGATTACTTCTCCAGCTGAATAACACTGGAACTTAGGGAGCTACTCCCAAAAAATTCAGAAAAGATTGATTTAAGACAAATAATAAGAATTATTTTACATAGCAGCAGTAAACTTAGGGGATTTATTACTTGATTGATCATGCAGACTAAAAATAGAAATAGGTTTATAAAGTAGTAAGAGTAAATTCATGAGTAATGATCTATAAAATATTGCTAAGGGAACTTAGGAGTGGCACTCTTGCTGCCTCAAAGGATGGTACCATGAATGGCAGCTACAGCCCTCTACTATTGAATATGCCTTGTTGTATTAAGGTCAGAGGCAGAATCTAGAAAGGATGGACCATGAGTTTGACTTCGCATGGAACTTTGCTAAGAGTTCTGCTATCACAAATGCCACGGCATAGCAGTAAAAAGCATGGTTTATTGGAAGCAACTCAACAAGGCAGGGTCTAGGTAGAATCTAGGAAGTTCTCAGATGAATACTTGTGGTGGTTTCCTCTGAAGAAGGACTTCTCTTCCCTTTCCACCACTAGCTCTGGGAAAGGTAATCAATCAACACTGCATAGCTTCTGAAAAGGGTGTGTCAATCAATCCCCAAGGGAACCATTCACCACCCTTATAACTCATCATTTGAAAATATCCTTCCCTGGCCATCATTCTATAAAAATGTTAACTCTCAGAGGATAGCAACTCTTGCTTTTCTATTTGTATCCACAGCCCTTAATGCACTTCTAGGCATACAGCAACATGTTAATGTTTTCCATTCATTTATTTATTCATTTACCTCCAACAGAAGTACTCTTCAGTGAGCCTGGACTCAGGAAGGCTTGAGTTCAAACCTGAAATGCTTATTAGTTCTTGGGCAAGTCCCTTAACCTGTGTCTGCCTCAGTTTCCTCTTCTGTAAAATGAGTATAGCAATAGCACCTTCCTTTTAGGGTTGTTGTGAGGATCAAATGAGATAATATCTGTAAAGTGTTTGGCACAGTGCCTGGCAAATAGTAGGTGCTATATAAATGTTAGCTATTAGTATCATTGTTGTTAGCCTTGTTACCATTATAATTATTGTTATATTCAGTGTATGTCTTGGTACAGATATTTCAGTGGATTAGAACTAAGTATTTTGATAATGTCTGATTTTTCTTCTTTTTAATTTTGTTGTGTTGGAGAAATGTCCCAATTCTACTCAATTTCTGGCCACAAGCCCTCCAAGTATGTAAAGAAAAGAGTGAATTCTCTCCCCTAAAAGTTTTATAATGCTAATGGAGGAAAAGGAAGATTTCATTCTCTCTTATTTGTCTGCTTTTTGGCAAGTGCTAAGTGCATTCTGCTCCCTTCTCCCAGTTCCTCCCCTGGCAGCCCCAAAGGCAAGGTGTGCTTTGGATTTATTCCTTTCAGAGCAGCAGTTTGTCATTGCTGCACATGCTCTAAATCCACTTTTAATTCACTTCTGTGTCTCAGAGGGCGTGGCTACGTGCTTGAAATGTCCTCCCTTGGAAGAATGAACAAACGAAAGCTTCTCAGTCCTAATGAGGTGTCCTGTTCCTCCCTGGGGGGACTTTACCTGAGCAGGGAAGGCACCAGGAAATGCTGTCTCAAATTCTTTCCTCTAAACTGCCTAATAGCTGCAGGGGTTTTAAATTTGAAAAACAATATCCAGTGGAAGTGGGTTTTAGCCTCCTCTTACCTCTCAGAAAACAGATTTATGAATATGCTATGACCCAAGCGTGGAAACTGTTCCATCTGTCAAAATGCCACCAGTCTAAATTGTGAGAAACAAATTAAGTCTCCCCAGAACCTTTAGAGCAGTTCACTCTGACCACATCATAAGGGTCAACACACACCTGGGCACCTTATCTGTCTTTCTGAACTTTATAAAGTCAAGGTCTTAAAATCTGAATATCTCACAAGCATCTATCCTTTATTGGCTTCTTTGTTTTGATGATCTGTTCTCCTCATCTAGACAGATGACTTTATATTTGTATGACTAGTACCCCCCTTTCAAAATGGTATGACATTGCAGGTTATGAATTCTATGGGGCCTTCTGGCTCTAATCTCTGACCTAGGACCCCTAATGCTTTTCTACATTTGAGTAGGTCTCAAAATTCTTAATATAGTCTACCTTTTTGCAAAAGTGCGGGGGTGGGACTGGGAGAAGAGCTCCTGCCTGTAGATTATATTGAAGACTGTCATTTAAAAAGAAAAAGTGAGTGACATTCTTCAGATATAGGTCAAAAGTCCCATAACTAGTAAAAGTAGGAATGATATTCCAGGAGGACTACTAAGTGCATCTTTATTGCTCCAATGGAAGCAATTTGTTTCTTTTCTTCATTGGGAAGCATGGCATGGGGTATTATAAGCATTCTGGTTAGTAGGATTAGTCTTAGGCTAGGGCTCAGTGACTATTTCAGATTCAATGGAAAAAAAAGTTTGTTCCAAGCTAAGTCAGTGTCTGTCTGTCTGTCTGTCTGTCTGTCTCTCTCTCTTTCTGTCTCTCAAAATCTATATATCCATGTGTAAATACACACACATATATACATACATTGAGATATGCACATATGTATATCTATATATAGGGCAGCTAGGTGGCACAGTGGATAGAGCACCAGGACTGGAGTTAGGAACACCTGAGTTCAAATCTGGCTTCAGAAACTTATTAGCTGTGTGACTCTGGGCAAACTGTTTGTCCTATGTAACCCTGTTTGCCTCACAATTTCTTTATCTGCAAAATGAGATGGAGAAGAAAATGGCAAACCACTGTACTATCTTTGCCAAAAAATCTTCAAATGGGGTCACAAAGAGTCAGACATGACTGAAATAACTATATATATATATCTTATATATATAACATATAACATATCTATATATAATGTATATGCATACATATATAGATATACACATGTGCATGCATATCTATGTGAATGTATTAACACATGCACATATGCATTATGGGTGTATTATATGTCCATGTGTTTATATGTATACACATGTAATATAGGCATGTATATGTGTGTATGTATGTATAATATATAAATACATGTATGTGTATTATACATATTCATACATATGTTTAAAAGCTAAATTTCCAATCCGAAAGCAATAACTTTGCTACTTTGCTACTCATGAGGTCATTTTGATCAGCTATAGCTATCTAAGCTCATTTTTGATTACTTTCTACTACTCTCAGGACACCCTCCTCATTTAAATCACAGGCATGGCTCAAATGAAGAACCCAAACTCCTTTTTAGATAAAATGAATATCCATGGATGCCAAGATCACCAACACTCAGCAGTCAGCAGAAAATATAACAGAGAACAAGTAGCCTCTGCTCTAAGACCATGGTCACTGTTGTTTCCTGTTTGCCAATAATGGGAACTCTGACTTCCAGGATTCTAGAACCTGCCTGTTTAGACCTATGGTGTCTGCTCACCCTTTTGGCTTAGTTGACAGCTAAGTGCAACTTCACATCTTTCCTAACATACAGCACCTGTGGATCCATCCATTGAGATGAAGGGTACTGGGCCTTCTTGAACATCATCATCATCATCATCATCATTGTCATCATGATTGTCATCACTAGCGCTTATATAGCACTTTAATGTTTGGAAAGGGCTTTACAAATATTATCTTTTTTAATGGGATATTGTACAGGGCATGACCTGTTTTTTTCTCATAATCTTGTGTGACATCATCAAATCTTTCATTTGTTTCCGATTTAGTCATTTTTCTGATGGACCTAGTCTGTCTAAGTGGGCTAAATAATACCTTTTAGGGGTCTTCCAGTTCACTACCAGGCAGGACCCTACTTAATCAAGTTTAAATTGTTCATTAAAACTTCCGGAAAAAAAAAAGAGTCCATTGTCTTGCTCAGTAACACAGCCCAGTTTCTTATCATCTTTGCAGTGTCATTACTTTCCAAAGGCTAGGTTGAGTCTCTAGACCTATAAACTAAACTCATAAAAATATAATAATAAAAAGCTAACATGTATATAGTTCTTCATGGATTACAACTCACTTTATACATGCAAGGGAAGTGCTTAAGTGAGACTTCATTACAAGTTGAAGGTCTACAGAGGTTAAAGACCAGATGAAAGGTAAAGAGGAAAAACCTTCAAATGCAAAATAAACATTCCCTACCTTACAAAAGGATAGAAGGCTAGAATACCTTAATTTCATCTGAAAAACATTTAAGAGGATAAGTGTGTCTCCAGAACAGAGACTGCATTCCTACTCTTCCCACTAGCCAGTCTTCTACTTAAGATTCCTGAAGGAATATGGGAGATCAAAAATACTGTTTATTCTAAAGGATGAGAGAGTTTAAGAAAAGGAAGGAGCTTCTGAGCCATGCTATCCCATCTCCTGCCTAGCGATCCCAGAGCTGAGGCTCTGATAGGGTCAAAGTTTTGTAGTATTCTACCTGAGAAGACCACAGTCACCTCTCACTCCAGGCAGTAACTGAAGATAGAAATAAAGATTATAGCTGCTCATTAGAGAATTGCCCCATGGAAGGGCAGCTAGGTGGCGCAGTGGATACAGCACTGGCCCTGAAGTCAGGAGGACCTGAATTCAAATCCAGCCTCAGACCAAACACTTGACTCGTACTAGCTATATGACCTTGGTCAAGTCACTTAATCCTGATTGCCTCACCAAAAAAAAAAAAAATTGCACCATGGAGACCAGCAGATGCTCTGAGGTACCTGCCTGATCAAGACATTGTACCCCAGCAGAGACACCCACCAAAACAGTGGAGTAACTCATAAGAAATATCAAGGGCGTGTAGTTCCCAAGTTGTGAGTTGTCTAGGCCATATTTATCATCCACATGTGTGTCTCAATACATTGTACTTTGGAATTCCTCCTCACTTTTTCCCCTTCCCAGACTCTGAGTATATTTGAAAATATATTTTATATATATATATATATATGTGTGTGTGTGTGTGTGTGTGTGTATATATATAATATATATATATAATATATATATATATAATATATTTTCCTGATGTTAGGGGAAAATTATTTAAATTATTTGTAAATTGAGTAAATGACTTTACTAAAAATCTTAGTCTATTGGCCAGTTATTAAGATGAAGCACATTAGTGGCACCAGCTAGTGTTTGGGACAGAGGTGGGGTACTTGCGGCCTCGAGGCCACATGTGGCCCTCTAGGTCCTCAGGTGTGGCTCTTTGACTAAATCTAAAGTCACAATCCAAATTCGCATCCAATTCACATTCACATTTGGATTCAGTGAAAGGGCCACACTTGAGGACCTAGAGAACCACATGTGGCCTTGAGGCCACAGGTTCCCCACCCCAGCATTGGGAGGACAACCACCCAAAGGGTTGTCCCTAGCACCCCAAGAGTAGTAAGAGCCAGCCCCTCTGGGTACCTAACCAGTCAATGATGGTGTGATTTGGATGAATTAGCCCCAAGGGGATCTTTCAATGCAATATCTCATTAGATCCTTACCACAACTCTGTGAGTCAGTTATTAGAATCACCGAGCCTCAGAGTTGGAAGACACTTTGGAGGCACTCTAGCGCAATAGGTACATAAACAAAAATCATCTGTGTAACACATCTGACAAATGGTCAGATCAGTCTTTGATGAGAAGGTGTCCATGACCTCTCTAAGCAATCAATCAATCAATCAATAAATCAATCAACTAATCATCTGTCAACTAGTATGCATTAAACACCTACTGTTTGCTGGGCACTGTGCTAGGTGCTGGGGATAGACATACAGTAAATGAAACAAATCTTACTCATGGGAAGCTTATATTCTAATGGGGAGAGACAGTAGATATATTTGTAAGTATGTACTAAGTAAATGTAACTAGAATAAATGCAAATAAATCCATTCTACTTATGGAAATCAAATTGTTTTAAAAGTTTTGCTTTCCTTATATGAAGCTAAAAACTGCCTCTGTGCAGTTTTCCACCTAATTTTGTCCTCTGTTTTCTCTTCCATATTGCAGTCCTTCAAATACTCATAGACAGCTATAGTTTTCTCCCACTTTTTCTCTTTTCTAAGCTAAACATCTCAATTGCTTCATTTAGTCCTCATATGGCACACTCTTAAGGCCCTTCACCATTTAGTTCTGCTATATAGCACGCTACTAAAATGTTAGCCTTGAAAATATTGGCCTTTGTTTTTATGGTAAGCTTGGAATCAGTTAAAAACATGGTTTTCTGTGTCTAAAAAAACATTCTAGGCCGCCCTTCTCCTCTATCTCAGCTCTGGGCCCAGTTTAGTGTTTATTGCTACTATCTGTCATTACCTATATATAGTTATGTAGACTCTATAGAGTGACCATCTTAATGTATATTGAGATCCACACAATGAACATTCTTTATCAAAAAGGGTCAAGACTGGTCTGGAGATGAATTTGGGAGAAGGGGTTTGCAGAGAGGCTGGCTAGGGTGGGAAACCAGATAACTGGAGAATAGAAGAGGAAACCAAGGGTTTCAGTAATAAGAAATTTTCAGCATTCAATAAACATTTATTAATTCAACAAACATTTATTAATGTTTAAGCCTTAATGTTTTGTAAATCCCTTCTCATGGTCCAAGAGATCACCATGGCCCCTCATGTGGTCTGACCCTCGTTGCTATTTGCAGACTCCAGTCCACGGTGTCCAATATCTCCCTGAGATATTAGCCAGTTTTACATTTTAAAATGTTTAATATTTAAAGATATATAAAAGTGCAAATTTTATGCATGAAAATAGGCTTAATTCCATAGATTATGTTCTGAAATTCCCCTAGGCCTTTTTTATCCTAGTGGTAGCATTCTTTATTCCCAGGCCCTTCATATCAGCATTTATGAGTTTCATCAAGCCCCAAAGTTTTCCAAGGCCAACTTAGTTTGAGGAACTCTAGATTAGACCATCAGATTTAGGGCTAGGAGTTTAGGTTTAATCTAGCTAAGACTATAGAGTTTAGGGCTATTTAGTTTTGAAAAACAAAGTTTGGAGGCTGTTTCTGCATCTGTCCCAGGGAAATTATATATGAATCAGTAATGCTGCTTCCTGGATTTGGAATTAGAGCATCTGGATTTAAATCCTGTCTCTGTGGCTTACTACCTATGTGACCTTGAAGAAGGCAGGCAGCTAACTAGCCAAGCATGTCCACCTATATCTAGGTAGGTAGAGGGTTGGACTCAGCTCAAATCAAGCCTCAGAAACTTACTAGTTATATGTGATCATAGGCAAGTAAACTTAACTGCCCTTTCAGAATCTGTAAAATGGGATAATAATTGAACCTACCTCACAGGGCTGTGGTTAGGATCAAATGGGTTAACATATATAAAGTACTTTTCAAACCTTAAAATGCTATATAAATGCCGGTTATTATTATTATTATCTCTCAATATCCTTGTGTATAAAATGAGTGGGCTCCAAATTGCTTTCCAGTTTTGTCTATGATTCTAAATATTGATCCTCTCCCAGCAATGCTCCCCCTCCCTTTCACCTTACCTCACTTATAGGTAGTAAAATGACTCCCCATGTTTTATGATTACCCAAATACAGTTATCTCTTGGAGGTGAATGGCTTTTGGCAAGGATTTGAAACCCCTACTTAGAATTAATCATTTGGGGATATGTCGTTTCTTGAGGACATTTCTGTCCTTGTGGCCTTGGGTTATTCTCCATAGCCCCTGTTTCTCTATAATCAACATTTCCTTATGATCTGAGATAGTAGGAGGCACTACCTGCCCTGCAACACAAAGATGTGGGGAGGCCTGTTGAAATACCTCACAGAAATTGTTTGACTCCTTTGAGAAAGGACTTACAGAAATAACTCAGGCTCCTTCTCTTTAACAGAGAATTAAATGCATGTTGGTTGTTTGGTTAACTATCACAGCCTGACCTTCCATTGCTGATGAATTTTTTCAGCTGGTAAAAGGCCAGGCCCTTGAGATCATAGGGCATCTCCAACATGTGGGGCGGCCCAGCACTCACATTCAGGGTCCCTGGTAAACCATCTTTGTCCCAGACATCCTAGTTCATTTGAACATGCTAAGTGCATGGGATAAGCCAGGGGCTGTGTGCCACGGCATTTGTTTTCCATTGAATAGGATTAGAGATTCTGACATGAATGATTAATCACCACATTGCAGACGTCTGACGAACACAGGAAAGAGTCCACTCAGAATGGAGGGTACACGCAATCAATTCCAAACAGCTGCTGGATTTGTGAGTCCTATACTCGGCACACCAATCTTTACTAGAGTTTCTTAATTCTTTCCTCTCTCTATTCCACTCTATTTCCCTCTTTCATTTTTTCTTTCTCTTTAACCCCCTTTCCATTGTCACCATTTTTTGTCTTGTTTTTTTTTTTAATATGTTGTTGATCGGACTTTTCATTTACCGAACCATTCTCTGAAGGGTAGGGGATTGCAGATAGCAGAGGGGAGAAACATTGAATATAGATTAATAGTGCGTCAGAGATGGAAGGGGCTTTGGAATTCATCTAATACCGCCCCCTTCATTTTACATTTGAAGAAACTGAGTCTTTGACAGAGGAAGGAACTCACCCAAGGTTATGCCATGTAGTTGAGGAGAGCTAGAATTAATACTCAGGACTTAAGACTCCTGTGTTGATCCTTTTACTAACACACCATACAGTGCCTCTAAATAATGCCTGTATTGGCTGGGGCTCATACTAGCAACTCTATGAAAGATGTAAGAATTTTTCTTGCTGGAAAAGCCAGTAAGGAGGAAGTTTAAGTGCTCAACTGCTGGATTTATGGAGAAGTAACAGAGAGTCACTTAGTACGTTGATGTGCAAGTACACCCAGAATTATGCATACACAAGCATAAACACACACACACACACACACACACATTCTAGTACAGAAAAACAAGCAAGAGTAGGTTTTGCCTAACCAGATCTGGTGATCTCTCAATAAGCTTTGGTGATTCCATGCGCTCCTCTATCCTTGGCAATAAATTTGTAGGGAAAACATTTCATCCTGGCTTCCTGGAGGTTGGCTCCATGTGGTTTAATTTCAGAACAATGCCTCTTTCTTTCTTGTTTGTTTGTTTTTTGGAAAGCTATATTTGTGGAAACTCCCCCTGGATACAACCCTACAATAATAAACCCTTACCCATGACCCTAAACTGGTACAAACTGACTAGAATGTATCATGTCCATTTTGTATGAGGCATCAACTTCTCTTACATAACTACTTTCATCCTATAAAAGGATCCCTCTTGAATGCAGCAGATTTCAGACAGGAAAAGTACTTCCTCCATACTAGCATACCCATCACACTGAGGTTGCAAAAGGAAACACTAGTTCAGGTTCAGTTGCATTCATAGCTTAGAAACATTGGGACCAGACCTGGAATGAGCAATTGCAGTGCCTTGGGAAACCACTGCCCAGGATAAGCCATGCCAGCCGGGGCAAACAAGATAAAATGTGCCTTCAAATCAACTGTGTAATTTTCCATGTGAAATTAATATAAGAAGCAATTAAGGCAAATTCAGTTAAGTGGCAGGAAGATCTTAGCAAATACAATGTCAGTTGAAAGGGACCTCAGAGATGTTTGGGGCTCATCTATAGGATATAGGCTCCCATGTTTTGTTTTATTTTTCCCTATTCCACTTGGGATGATCCCTCTCTCACACAGGGTTGGAGGTTGTGGAGTAATTCTTATTCTCCTTTGCTAGGGGGCAGGCAGGGAAGAATCATTATTTATCGTAAGAGCACAGAAGAGAAGCTGGTCTTCTTGGAAAACAAGGAGGGAGAGGACATTGTGAGAAGGAGATGATGCAAGGTGTGATGATTTCTTTTTGGTTTGGGGGAGAAAGGAAGAGAGGAAGTAAGCTATAGTCTACTGTCTCCCCAACTACTGGGAAACCCAATTTAATGCTATCTGCTCCTCCACTCCTGTTGATTGAATACATGTGACAGTTTTCACACCACAGAACAAAGCTCCAGTAGCCCCAGATTTGATATGATTAAATGGAACAAACTCAGAGAAAGTGCTGTGAGTATAAGGTGGAATTGAGAAACTTGAGACTGAAGATAGTTATAATACTGATTGAGTTTTTTAGGGCCATTGGAACAGGGCCAATCTTGGAGGAAAATTATGAATTAGGCTAAGTAGGTGGTCTGTTTTCACTCCCACCCTCCTCTTTCAGGACCCTTCTTTCCATGTCCTACCTTGGTCAAGCCCCTTATCTGACAGATGACCAATGACCTTTATAAAAAAATACAAAAAATGCTCTCATATCCTTCATTCACTCCAAGGTGAGGATAGTAGCTTCAAGTGTTGGCTGTCCTGAGGTTTGTCATCGTTCAGTTATTTCAGTCATGTCCTGTTCTTCATGATCTCATTTGGGGTTTCCTTGGCAAAGATACTAGAGTGCTTTGTCATTTCCTTTTCCAGTTCATTTTACAGATGAAGAAACTGAGGTAAGCAGGGTTAAGTGACTTGCTTAAGGTCACATAGCTAGTAAGTGTCTGAGGCTAGATTTGAATTCAGGAAGATGAATCTTCCGGACTTCAGGGCCCAGAACTTTATATACTGCACCACCTAACTGCCCTAGGTTACCTGTGGGAGTTCTAAGGGTAGAATTTCATATACCCTTCTGGTCAAGAAGTTTCTGCTGCTCTCTATTGCCTCTAGGATAAAATGCACATTTCTTTTTTTGGCATTTACAATCCTTTACAATAAGGTTCTAGCTTACCTTTCAATAGTTGATTCATATTACTCTGATACATACACTCTACATTATAGCCAATCGGGCCAACTAGCTCATCCCACCATTGTTTCTCCCATTTCCATGTCTTGGTACGGAAGCCCTTCTTTGTCTACAATGCATTACCTCTTCATCTCTGCTCCATAGCATCCCAGCTTTCTTGAAGGATCAACTGAAGCTCCACATCCGGCATGAAGCCAATCTTTCCCTGTTTGTCTTCCCAGCTATTAGCCCTCTCCCCACCCCAAAATGATTTTGTATTTATGTTGTATATTACTCTATATACTATCTCCATACATGGTTTCACCCACTAGAATGTAAATTCCTTGAGAGCAGAGACTCTCATTTTTTTCTTTGTAATCCTTGCTCCTAGCACATTTGTTTACACATGAGCACATAACAAGTACTTGTCGAACAGAATCGAATTGAATTGAGTGAGATGAAAGCGCTGAAATAGTATCAGAGAAACAGCCTCCATTCTCTTCCTATCCCAGCCTGCTTCATCATATTTAGAGCATCATTCTATAGGTAAACCTGAGGGGAAGGAAGGGGACATTTTGTTTTGAGGAGGAAATCAATTTCAATGTCAATGGAGAGGTGATTGCCATAATATATAGGAGGTGAAGAGCAGAGCTGTCATATCCATTAACAAATGGAAATATGAAAAAACTTAGGAAATATTCAAGTTCAAGATTTTTCCAGTAACATTAATTCATTTGCACTGCATATAATATTTTAGATTACTCATTAGGCTGTTAAAATAGCTTTATATAGCTGATGTGAAATATGGTTGATGGTACATTACTAGGAGGCTTTCAGATTTTGTTATCTCCTGCCTTTTGCCCCAGGGGAGTGGTAGAGAATAGGGGTATAAATTTATACCTGAGTGCTATATTAACAGCTTTTTGCATGTAATTTCCCTAGTGGGTTTTTTGTGTTAAAAGAAAGCTTATCTGAAGAAAAGGAACTTCCAGTATTTAATAATGTTTGCATTTAAATACCCAATATAGTTTCAGAGGTTTATGCAGGTTTTAAGGTGATTGTGCAAGTGGAAGGCAGGGGGAGCATTCCCGCACCCCATCCCCCAAGGCTGCTGCACATCTGGAATCTGTTCTGTTCACCTGAACAAGCAACAGAACTAGGCTTAAAGAAAGCAGTGATCCGAAATATTTGCTAGCTTGCAAAAATGATGCAACTTCCAGTCCTGACTGGACCCCACAGTGGGAAACCAGGAATCGTTACTTATGTTGGTTCTATATAAGTTGGTATGTATGTATGTGTGTGTATATATGTATGTATGTATGTATGTGTATATACATACATATACACACAGATACATATATATACACATATACACACATATATATACACACATACATATATGCACATACAGATATGTATATATACATGCATATATGTGTATATGTATGTGTATATGTATATATGTGTGTTTGTGTATGTATATATGTATATATGTACATATGTATATACGTGTGTGTGTGTGTGTGTGTGTGTGTGTGTGTGTATCTCATGCAACCTTTATGGGCCAGCACTGTGTTAGGTCCTAGGGATAAAAACAAAAACAAAAGCAAAACATAAAAGCCCTGCCCTCAAGGAGCTTAGATTCTGCAGAGGGGGAGGGGGAGAAACAGAATGTTACACATACATATCTCCTTAAATAAATGTTTCCTTATCTGAAGTCAATATAGAATAATTTCAAGGGAGGATACTGACAGCTAGGAAGGTGAGGAAAGGGAGAAGGGGATGAGGAAAGGCTTTATGTGTAGGATGGAACACTTGAACTGAGCTTTGAAGGAAACCAGAGATTCTAAGATGTATAGATGATGGAGAAGTGCATTGCACACCAGTTCAAATGCACAGGGGAGATGACTTGTCATGTACTAGCATTGATAAAACGGAGCGATTTTGCTCAAACATGGAATTGGTGAAGAGAAGGTTGGGGCCAGATGGTGAAGGTTTTGAATGTCAGTCAATGGAATCTGTATCTTATCTTTGAGAAAATAGGAAGCCATTGGATTTTATTGAATAGGAAGATGGCATGGTCAGACTTGTGCTTTAGAAATATCATTTTGGAAGCTCTGTGGTTGATAAATTGGAGAAAGGAAAAACTTTAGGCAGGAAGACCCATTAAGAGGCTATTTGAAATGTAGAAGTAAAAAGAAACAAGGGACTGAAGCAGAACAGTTTTCCTGTGTGTGGAGAGAGGGGGGAAAATTGGAAAGATGTTTGGAGTTAGAATCAACAAGATTGACAAAGGTTTTGGATATTGTGGGGGGAGGAAGAGAAGAGGGAGAGTGGAATGTGATGGATGACTCCAAGGTTTTGAACCCAGGCAGTTAAAAAAATATCAAAAGTGATGGCTTTTGCAAAAGGCAAGTTGAGAAGAGGAGGGGCTTGGGAGGAAGATGAGGGAAGTAGTAAAGATAATGAATTTCCTTTTGTATATGTTGAATTTGAGCTATCTATGGGGCATCCATTTCAAAACGTCCTATTGGCAGTTGCTGGTATGAGATTGGTGCCAAGGAGAGAAACTAGGACTGATTATATAAATACAGAAGAATAGAGAAGCAAGGAGGAGGAAGAGAAGAAGAAAATTAACATCTATAAAGCAGTTCAAAGTTTGCAAAGAAATTTGCATACAACTCCATGAGGCAAGTACAATTATTATACCCATTCTATAGACTCTAAGAGTTATTACTTGCCTCTAGTCACAGAATTGGTATTTAAACCCAGGTCTTCCTGATTCCAAATCTCAAGTACTATCTATTTAAGGTTCTGTCATTAAAAAACTGTACTATTATAGAATGTTTACAACCAAACTAATTTTGAAAAAAAAAATGTCAGGCCAGTCAAACTAGTTCCTAATTTATTTTTGAGCTCTTCTAACCTTCAGACCAGTTCATATTCCCTTTTGAGGTTCCAGATGTGGGTTTGTTGACAATGTTGTCCTCTTCAGAATTTCTGCCTTGATTTTCACTCTTCACATAATAAGAATCTATCGTACCTTTCTTTTTGCTCATGTTTTTTTCTTATTTCCTGGCCTTTAAAGAGATTGGGCTCTCCTTCTGGGGAGCAGAGGTCACTGACCCAAGCTTCTTGTGTTGGGAGCCCAGGGCCTGGTCAATGACTTTGTGTGTTGGGGCCTTAATATTGGTAATTGGAGGCTGTAGGATTCTAGAAGCTTACTGGTGTTGGGCTGGAAACAGCAATACCGGAACTTTAGGGGTAGGATTGGGTAGTGTGGCTCCTGGAGATTTCCTGCTTACCCAGGCCTTTCCTTCCATTTGCTTTCTTCAACTCTTTTCAGATGGGTGCTGTAGGGTGTTTATACACCTGGGGTCCCTTGGAGCACTGCTTCCCTTAGTTTTGCTGAGACACTGGGAGATCCAGTTGCTGTAGAATGCCGAAGCACCTGGTGGTTTTCTGAGCTGGTTTCCACCAGTTCCTTACCCTCAATGAGGCACTCAGGGTCCAGATGTTGGTGTTTGCCTGCTCCACCACCTGGGCTTCAGTATTTCCTCCTGGTATGCTGAGGTGGGGCTTTCCACTAGCTTCCCAGGTTGCTTCCCAGTCTGTACTGTTCTCCTTCCCCCAGGGCAAGAGGGGCCTTTCTCGTTAATTCCTCAAGCTACCTGGACTACTGGATTGCTGCACCCCATTTTTCTTCTGGTTCAGCTGTTCCAGGGTTTTCCCTGGGGTGATATTTTCTGGACTTTCAGGGGTTAATGTCCTAATTTATTTTTGAAAATAGTAGTTTTTCTACTCCCAAGCCAGTTTGAATTTCTAGATACAGTCTAAATCAGTTATTTCTACTTTGGAAAGTAGAGCAAGAAATCTAAGAACTTAGAAATTATTATGCAATCATAGAATCTCAGAGGCAGAAATATACCTTACAAGCTATCTAGTGACAAGAAATTCCATTCAAAATAACTACAAATTGCATAAAATGTCTGGAAGGTAACATAACAACTTCCACTCAAAACTTAATGTAGTTACAAAACACTTTTCTTATCAATAAAGACAAATAATTGGAGAGATATTCATTTTTCATGACTGGGTCACGGAAGCATAAAAAAAATGGCAATACTGCCTAAATTAATTTACAGATTTAGAGCTCTACCAATAAAACTTCCAAGGAATAGAAATAGATAAAATAATAACAAAATTCATTGAGAAAAAAAGGTCAAAATTTTAAAGGAAATAATATTTTTAAATGCAGAAATGAAGGACTAGTTTTTGCATAACTCACACTATATTATAAAGCAGAAACCATCAGATCTATTAGGTAAAATTACAAGTAGAGAAGTTGATCAGTAGAACAGACCAAAGAAATAAGACTGTCCAAAAAAAAAACATGAACAAACAAACAGTTACCTAGAGTTTGATAAACTCAAGACAAACTACTTTGGAAAATATTTCATATTCAATAAGAGCTGCTGAGAAAGCTTTAAAAAAAAGTGTGGTAGAAAATGGGTTTAGATAAGCAGCTTACACCATAAACGTGATAAATCAGGGCTTGTCTAGATTTAAGGTAGAGATTGAGAAATGCTAATAATGAAGATTATACTTAGATGCATGTTTGAGACTCCTCTTTAGGAAAAGGTGTGCCAGTAAGTGCTGTAACACCTGGTTGTCTTGGATGTAAAAAAAAAAAAGAAAAGAGAAGAAAAGAAAAAGAAAAATGAAAAGAAAAAAAGAAAGAAAGCATAAAACATTTTTAACTTTAATCTTGATTATTAGCATTTTATTTTTATTATTAACATTATTATATTATTTTATTATAACATATTAAGTTTAAACAATCAACAAGACAATTAATTATGCTCTGATTTGTGGCATTTGCCAATTTCCAAGGTGTAAATGTTCACACTGGAAATTTAATATCATATTTTGCCAGCCAAGCTGGCCCCAACATACCCCTAAAGACAACATATAAATAATTAGGTAAATCTAAGATGTATATAAAGTAGAAGTTACCCTTAGAAGAAAGGTCTCCAACGTCTGGGGAGAGGGGGGAAGGGGATCCAGGAAAGACCTCTTTCAGAAGGTAGCAAATGTACTGTCTTTAAGAATACCAGGGGATGCCAAGAAAAGTGAGAAGAACCAGAAAATCACCGTGCACAGTAACAACATTGTTTCAATGATGATCAACTGTGAAAGACTTGGTGACTCTGATCAATACAATGATCCCAAAGGACTCATGAAGAAAAAATGCTATCCACCTCCCAAGAGAAAATTGATGAACTCTGAGTATAAATTAAAGTATCGTTTTCTTGCTTTATTTTTTTTTCTTTTTTATTGAAATATAGCTAATATGGAACTATGTTTCGTATAGTTTCACATGTATAATTGATATATTATTTGCCTATTCAGTGAGTGGGGGAGGAGTGGAAGAGGAGAGAATCTGGAACTTAAAATTTAAAAAGAAAAGAATGTTAAAAAAATTCATTTTTCAGTCATGCCCAACTCTTCATGACCCCATTTGGGGCTTTCTTGGCAAAAATATCAGCTCACTTTACAGATGAAGAAACTGAGGCAAACAGGTTTAAATGACTTTTGAATTCATGAAGATGAGTCTTCCTGACTTCAGGTCTGGAACTTTATCCACTGCATCACTTAACTCTTTAAAAACAAACAAATAAACACATAACACACATTATATATGCACACATATATACATACATTTTATATATACACATATACATAATACATACATAGGTATGTAGTAATGTATTATGTATTATGTATGTATAAACAATACCAAGGATTCTAAGAGTCAAAGTCAGGAAGCAGACCATTTCAGTATTTCAGACATGGGGTCAACCAATGCAAAAGAATGGAGATGGGAGATATGAAATGGAGTACTATGTGGAAGAAATAGCAAGTAGGCCAGTATGACCGGATTTGGAGTACATGGAGTAAAGTAACATGCATAGAGACTAGAAAGTTAGGAACGGGCCAGGTTGTAGAGAGCATTAAATGCAAAATAAAAAGTCTTATATTCTTTTCTGGAAGTAATATGGAACCACTAGAGTTAATTGAGTAGGTAGGATGACCTGGCTACACCCACACTTTAGGAAAATCACTTTGGCAACCGTGTGGAGGATAAATTGGAGTGAAGAGATATTTGGAGCAGGGAGACCAATTTGAAAGATATAGCAATAATGCAGATGAGAAGGACATGTACGAGAGGTGTCGTGAAGGTAGAAAGGACAAGATTTGGCCATTGATTTGATATGTGGGGTGAGTGAAAGGGAGGAATCAAAGATAATACTAAGATTTATTTGGAAACATAGGTTACTGAAAGGATGGTGATACCCTTGATATTAATAAAGAAGCTCAGAAGAGGAGAGAGGGATTTTGGGGAAAACATAGTAAGTACTATTTTGGACTGGTTGAGCTTGAAATACTGACAAAAACATCAGGATGTCCTGATTTACATGAGGTCATCTTTCTGCTTTCCCCCTCTTTGTTTCTGATTGGTTGCATTTCAATAATGCAATTACTTCCTTGTCTACTTTTTCAAGGTGGAAGACTATGAGTGCATGGTACAATACCTGGCACACAGTAGGTGATTAATAAATGCTTGTTGACTGGTTGTGGAATATCACATATACTCTCAGACAGCTTATAGTTTCCCAAAACTGTGTCTTTCATTTATAGGCGGTGTCAAAGTCAAATAGAAAGGGATCCTTGCCATGGCATATTGAATTAGAAAATCACAGTTTGAAATGTCCAATGGGCAGTCGCTCTTTAGGGCTGAAACTTAGGAGAGAAACTAAGCATGGATTTACAGGTTTCGGAATCGTTTGCATAGAGATGATCACTGAAACCCTGTGAGATCATAAGCTCCCAAGAGAGATAGGATGGCTAGAGAGAAAAGGGCCCATCACAGAGCCCAGGACAGAAACTGAACAAGTCATCACATATAAATATATTGGAATATGTCTGGTTGGATAGACTGCAGCAGGCTATTCTAAGAATGACATATATTCAGTGACCTCTGGAGGCATTTACTATCATAGTGTGTCCCTTGCCCAGGGAAGATACTAATAATCATACTGAGGATGATATGGGCAGAAGCTGCCAACATCTTAGACTGAGGTAGTATCTGGGTAGAGCGGATGGGGTAGGTTGGGATGCAGAATTCACTAAGGTTTCTTGCAAAGTCACAAAAGGAGAAGTAACTCTAGGGCTAAAAGCTGAGAGGTAGATCTACCTTACATAAACACTGTTAACTTTTTAGAATGCCAGCAGAAAGGGTTATCATATACTTTGCTTAATGGAAGTGTTTAACTTATGAAAGGAACTTTCCCAAATTGGAGTTGCTGTAGTATTTTAGCATTCAATTTCTTAATAAAAAACAAAAACAAAGCTGATCCAGCCCATGCAGGGTCAGGTTGGTCACTTAGTCTTCCTTGTCTGGGAGGAAATGCAGACACCACTGGCATCTTGAAAGAAGAAACCCAAGAAACTATAAATTCAGAGGATTCAGAGAATCATGGGAAGGCTTGTAGAAATTAATGTAGACTAAAGCAATCAGAACCAGGAAAGCAATATACACACACAATGACTATAAAAATGTAAATTGAAACAATTAGATTGTGAGTTCCTTGAGGGTAAAGATTGTCTTTTACTTTTTTGTTTTTGTATCCTCAGCATTTAGCATAGTGCTTGGCACATAGAAGGCACTTAATAAGTGCTTATTGTTGACTGACAGTGTTCAAAGCCATCATAAATATGATTCTGTTTAATGACTAATCTTGGCTCCAGAAGACCAATGATGAAATATAAAATTCCCTACTCTTGGAAAAGAGCGGTTGGACTGTGGGCACGAAATGTTGACTATGCTAATAGACATTTTGGCCATATTGGTTGGTCTTACTAAATTGTTTTGCTTTTCACAAAGGAGGATTCTCTTTCAAGAGGGCATGATGATTAGGGAGTAACTGTAGTTTTAACAATAAAAAAATTCATGAAAATATTTTTAAAAAATCATTTGGTTCAATATGGAAATGTTTCACATGATTGCACATGCATAACCTATATCAGATTGCTTACTGTCTCAGGGAAGAGGAAGGGGAAGGAGCAAGAAATAGAATTTGGAACTCAAAACTTAAAAAAAAAATGTCAAAAAAAATCATTTAGTCCAATTCCTACCTGAAGTATGAATCCCCTTTGACAATGATATCCACAGAGTTAATATGAAGAATTAAGGACAAAATTACCCCAAATAGACAATTTTTATTAATATGGGAGAATCAAGAGGAGAAAGAATATGTAAGCTATAAAAGATTGAATTTCCTCAATTTTCTACTCAAAGCCATCATGCATTGTGTTAAGGCAGAAGCATTCCATCAGGAGATACCTAGACTCTATGAAAACATTTCTCACTGCCAGTTAGTTATATTTGTATGTGTCTCAAAACTATTTATGAGATCCCACTGGTATAAAGCCCCCTAAATATAGTTCTCCCTCTGTTTCTTTTTGACTTTATCTACAAGGCATTCAAGACACTGCACAGTTTTTTCTCCAAAATACTTCTCAAGCTCTATTTCCCACTATTCCCCTCCTCTGCCCTACTAAGGCTGAACTACTTACTATTCTCAGTTTTTTTTTTCCGTTCTGTCCTGCCTCCATGCACTCATGCTCTTTTTCTCCTTGCCTCCTGTCATCAACCCCCACTACATGATGACTGAAAGAAAAAAAAACCTCCACATCTCTCTGCTTATTAAGATTATTCCCTTACTTCAAGGCCCAGCTAAGATGTCATGCCCTCTAATAAATTTTCCGTGTACCTCTAGCTAAAAGTGAGCCCGTATTCCTGGAAATCCAGAGGTATAACATGTTGTAATCTGTAGTAGAAGGAAATGACTTTGGAGTCAGAAGAGCTCAGAATTCTACCTGTGTGATCCCGAGCAAGTCACAAGAACACAAGACTCTTCAAGCCTCAGTTCCTCCCAAACCCTCATAAGGAGTTCTGAATAGATGATCATTAAGATTCTTTCCAGTTGGAGAACTATGATCCCATGAACTCAGAGGTATCTAGTCTGACATATATCTACATAGGAATCCACTCAACAATTTCCCTGAGAAGTGGTAAAAAAAAAGACTTTGTCTAAAAACCTTCAGTGAAGGGAAATGGCCAAGAAGACAGTGGAAACAGGTGCTGTGGATTACTTAGAGCTGGGTCAGACATCAAAGATGCCAAAGTCATCCATTGCCTCCCTAGCCGTCATCAGTCATCTTGACTTTGTCTTGCCATAGGACTTTGATGATTGTGAAAGAGGGAATGAGGTTGATGACTTTGCACAACTCTGTGTCACTTAAATCTAATTCACCTATCCCATAGGTCAAGACATCACTCTGTGACATCATTGGTCCTCTTCAAAAACTAACGATGAACAACAACTGGTTAGGGAGTTTCTCCTTAACTCAAGCTTATATTTACCTCTTTGCTGTATCTCTCTCTGCTTTAACACTCCTACACCACAATCACATTCTAATTTGTGTTACAATAATGTCTCACTACATGTCCTCATTGTGATGTGAAGGTGAATCTGGATTCTCAAAGACCATCTCAGCAGATCTAAGCTTTGTCAGGCCTTACTAAGGTGGAAAATCTTTGAGTAAGGGTGTGGTGACAAAGATATATGTCCATGATCCAGGTACTAGCATTGCATAATTCAAAGGGGCTCATAAGATAATTGGCTGCCAAGTGATTTGAGGTCACATCCATGACTAAAATTTACTCAATTGTAGAGGGGGTAAAATCTTCCTCAAGTGGATGGAATATCCACATCACATCCTCCTCCCCACAAATAACTTTTAAATTCTTTAAATTCAAGTACTCTGACATGTTCTATTGCTGTCTCTCCAATGTTTAGCACAGGGCTTTGTATCTAGGAGATGATTAATAAATGCATGTTGAAGGCAAAATTAAAAAAAAACACCACAGCAATCTTGGAGTGCTTTCCAATGGCATTGACATCTTGATTCTCCCTAACTAGTTCATTAATTTATTTGGACTCCCCCCTCACTTTCACACTCAAATGGATATTTAAAGATAGCACCAGGTTTTAGAAACTATAAGCTCAGCCTTTGCCCACTTAGACAAAACCTCTGCTCAGGCTCTTAGTTAACAACAGAAATGTTCCCCTGTGTATACTGGATTCTTGGAATTAAGAACTTCAAGAGTTTTCTACTCCTAGTAATTTACTTAATGGACCTACCCTCCCAGCCTCAAAGAATGAGTGCCCCTTTAGAAAAATAAAATGAGCAATGAACCCTTTCCTTACCCCTAGCATCTGGCCTATGATGAACTGTGATCCTTCCTCTCCTCTCCACCCCTTTACAAGGCTGTCAGGTAATGAGAGTCAGTAAAGGATTTGAAATTCTTAGAAATAAAGTTCTACAATACCAGGACCTGTAGTGTTAAAAAAAAAAAAATCTGGGACATTGTTGCTAGAGAGGAAAACTCCTTTTGGTGGGAAAAGTGAATGACAACAAGGGATCACTACCAGAATTATCCCATAAAGTAGAAATTCAGGTCAATGGTAACTGGTTAAGACAAATAGGGAGTAAGAGTCATTCCTTGGCTTTGAAAGTGGGGCCTATTAGACTAAAGAGAAGCATTGCTATACAGAGGTAAAGCTCACCTGCCTGCCCCATCTCATATAATCTGTAAGACTACCAGATTTATGGTCCTGGAGGAAACTATAAATTGATCAAAGTGAAAAAGGAATCAGGAAACCTGGGGAAATACTCCCCTTCTGCAAGCTTCTGATTTGGAGATTGCAATAGAAACTCCATGTGATGAGCTCAGTCAAACCCCCAAGAAGAATGAGCCACTCCTCTCTCCAATCCTCCATAGCTTTGCCTCAGTAAGAAAAACATGATACAGTTCAATATCTGGAATTTAAAAGTTAACAATAGATGATTCATATTACAAAAGGGTTCGCTGCTTTACGTGGCTTCATAACAGGATTCCTTTAAGTAGAATATAATCTCCCTGAAGGCAGGACTTTTTTTTAAATTTTGTCTTTGCATCCTGAGTAACCAGAAGAGTACTTTGTGTGCTATGGTGCAAAGAATACTGGATTTGGAGTCAGATACTTATTAACTGTGTGATCCTGAGCAAGTCACTTAAGCTCTCTAAGCCTCAGGGTCTTCACCTTTAAAATGGGGATTCCCTCACAGTGTTGTGGTGAGAATATGAGATAATGTATGCAAGACTTTGTAAATCATCATAAATGTACATAACTTAATAAATCATTTTATAAATGTGGCTGTTGTTATCATTGTTACTGGGTTTTTTTTTTTTTTTTTTTGGTTTATGGAGCAGAATTGAGTGTTCAGGCTTTAGCTTCATTCTGATGAATAATCGGAATGTAAAATAAAGTATATCTTGTGGCCCAAGGCCCCACGGGATAATGGGATCGTGCAGAGAAGGTCTAATCTCAGAAAAGAGTCTTTAAAAAAAAACTTATTATATCCCTACATAGAATTTACTTGGAGAAACCTACAAATATAGCTGAGGTATGTATAGCTCATGTCTAGCTTTCCACAGATGTGGATAAAAGAAGTCCCAATCTCCCATGTAAACACTTAAAGAATCAATAGGAATATTGGGTATGGGCAACCTTTATTTTATTCCACAGAAAATGCAGACGATGCAAAGGATGCATAGGGGCCCATAAACAGATACAGAAAATACATAAGGCACACAAAGAATTCTCAGGAGCTCTTAAGGAGATACAGAAAACACATAAAGCATTCAAACAGCCTATAATCTTCCCCTAAAAGGCAATCATATTTGGAGGCTGCTGAACAAGCAATACCCCATCCTGCTGGACCTGCACTGTTTGAATCAGGCACTGGGATGGCAGGGTGTGCCAAGGCTCAGGTTTCTTGGTTCCCCAAGCCATGGGTCATGGGTCACCTTTATATCTTCCCAAGCTTCTAGGTCCACAAGGATAATTTACTGAGCAATGGTGCTCAGTAAATGTCCTTTTTTGGATCTTCATCCAAACATCCACTAATCCTGAGAATGCTTCTAGCATCCAGAGATGCTAGGCCATCTTCTCTTCTCCTTCTATACTACTTCACTGGATCATATCCTCAGTTCCTGTGGATTCAATTGTCATCTCTATGTTGATGATTCCTAGAGCTACTTATGTAGCCCTAATCTCTGTCTTTATCTCTAATTTCACATCCCCAGTTGCCTATCAGACCTCATGAAGCAGGTAGCTCACAGACATCTTAAACTAAGCTTGGCCAAAACTGAACTCATTATCATCCCCCTAAAAGTCTTTCCCCTTCCTAATTTCTCATTGCTTTTGAGGGTATAACCACCCTCGCACTCACCTAGGCTCAAAACCTAAGGTATCATCTTTGACCTTCATTCTCTCTCATGCACACACCATGTTCCCAAGGCCTGCCAATTTCACCTTTGCAACATCTCTTGAATAAACCCCCTTCTCTCCTCTGATACTACCACTTTCCTGGTACAAGCCCTCATCATCTCACACTTGGATTGTTGCATTAACCGTCTGGTGAATCTCCCTGCCTCAAGTCTCTCCCAGCTTCATCCCATCATCCACTCAGCTGTCAAATTAATGTTCCCACAGTTCAAGTCTGACCATGTCCCTTCTCTACACAATAAACTCTAGTGGCTCCTTAACACCTCCAAGATCAGATAGAAAATCCTCTGCTTGGCATTTAAAACCTGTCATAATCTATCCCTCTCCCGTTTTTATTTTTTTTTTTAGTTTTATATCTTATTCCTTTCCACATACTCTGCAACCCAGGGAGACTGACCTCCTTGTTTTGTGTACTCCTTTTTTAGACTCTGACCTTTACATATCTTGTTTATACAAAGGCATTTAGTCAGTCAATAAACATTTATTATATGTCAGGCACTATTTTAAATGCTGGGATATGAAGAAATGTAAAAGACAATCCCTGCTTTCAAGGAGTTAATAGTCTAATAGGGGTGATAATGAAAATAATGAAGTACAAACAATATATACAGAAGATATATTTGAAATAATCAACAGAAGAAAGACATTAGAATTAAGGAAAATTAAGAAAGTACTCTTACAGAAGCTGGGATTTTAGCTGGGACTTGAAGGAAGCCGGGGAAGGAAGATGCGGAGATAAGAAGGAAGAGCATTCCAATCAGTGAGAATGTTAAGTCAGAAGGTGGAGAGCCTTGTTTTTTCCCTTCATTAGACTAAGCTCCTTGAGAGCAGAGACTATTTTTATTTTTTTGCTTTTTTTGGTACCACCACAGTTTATCACAATGCCCAGCCCATACTCTCCATAGATGGTTGGATCCTTAAACTCTCAAATTTGGAAACTCTTTAGCTTGAAGTCATCCATGAGGCAACCCCCCCAAGAAAGACATTGCTCAGCACATCTTTCATATCTTGAGCTAGAAGGCTAGATTCGGGGGCCACGTTGCCTAGAAGATTAAAAACTCTTCCCTACACAGAAGGCTGGAGTTCAGAAACACTATCCATGAGCTACTCCACTGAGCCAACTTGGCAAACATGTCCATGCTTCTGCCACGTGCTTTTAGAAGAAAATCTATCAGTGCCTGATCTGCTTCCATCACTCAGGCTGGGAAACTCCATTTTCAGAATATCTCCTCTCAGGTCCTACAGGCAAGTTCATGTGCTTCTGCCACCAGTCCCTGCTGGGAAGGAGACAAGATTGACATAAGAATCATCTTCTTCCCACCCAGAGCATTAGTCTTCTCTACTATATTCTGATTGATCTTATGAACAGGAAAAAAGCAAAAATACCAAAGAACACAGTGTGACCTGATATTTTCTTTGAGAAATTCTATATGAAGAATTCATCTTTCTGAATCTCACCTAGATAGTCATCTGAGGGGCAGTCTCAGTCACTGGAACTAAGCCAATAGTTGTGAATTGTTTTCATAATGTCGCACTAATGAGAACATCTATGGGCAACATGGAATAGTAAAAATGAGAAGTAGCCTTGGACTCAGAAAACCAGATCAGAAGAAGTATTAGCTCACCCGCCTCTTAGCTTGCTATGTTTCTTTTAAGTTCAACTCTAATACCACGTCCTAAATGAGGCCTAACATGATTTCCCAATTACTAGTGCTTTCCCCTCAGAAATTATTTTGTACTTATATTGTATATAATTTGTATTTACTTGTTTGTGAACGTGTACTAAGAATAACTGCATCTGTATGGACCTGATGAGAGAGCATACTATTTTCTTCATGCTCCCATCCCCAACTGGATTAGCTCTGGGAACCAGAATTCCTAGTTATAGCTCTGGTATCATGTTGTCTCCAATAGACACAAGGTCAATAGAATTGTCAAAACTTTTACTCTATTGGATTTGGAGATTCTTGGGCCACTTTTATGTTAGCATGAGACATCAAAGTAGCATTAAAACTATTTTGATTCTATTTCCTGTTACTCATCAATGTGCATGTTACTTCCTTTTATAAGAATATATGATCCTTGAGGATAGAGACTGACATTTTTATATAGATTATTTATATCTCCACTTACTAATCTAGTCATAGTAGGCACTTAATAAATGCTAATTGTATTTAGGTGACCTTGGGTAGATCAATTCTCTGGGCCTCAGTGTCCTCATCTGTAAAAAGAGGTAGTTGGTCTAGAAGGTCTCTAAGGTTGATAAGGTCTACAAGTCTATGATCTTATAATTTGTTGATGACAAAATAGGATATAGTGAGTATAGAAAATCCACTCCTTGATAACAAGAATTATTTAAATCTTTGTATTTTTGTCCCCAACACCTGGCAGTGATGACCAGCACATAATAGATGTCTTGACTGATTGATAATAAAAAGGATAGGGCAATTTCATAAGTGGGAAATACTACGAGCTAGGAGAGTAGAAGAGGAGAATGTCAAGGAAGACTTTGTGATGGAGGTGGGACATGAGCTGACCTTAAAGGATGGTTAGGATTTGAACAGAGATGTTTATAGGGTTCAGAATCCCAGGTGGAAGAAACAGCTTGAACTAAGGCAGAAAAACACAACATTTCTTTTAGTTTGTGAATTTTAAAATTTGGCAGTCATATGGGGATTCTAAAGGATAGTACTTTGAGATAAGCCTGGAAATATTCTAATTATGGAAGGACTGAAAAGCCAAGCTCAGGGGAATGGATTTTATTTGTACACAATGGAGAGGCATTATTGGGGGATGGGAAAATGAAATGATCAGAGGTGTGCATTAGAAAAATTAACCAGGTAATGTTGTATACGACAAATAGAGAGAGATGAATTAGAAGCAGGGAGACTATTTAGGAGGCTTCTTTGGGCAAGGTACTGTCCTAGGTACAGTTTGAGTTTGGGGATGAGGGAGCTAGAAATAAGCATGAATCACAGTATCTGCCCACGTGGAACTTCCAAACAAATTGAGGAGACAAGACTTGTACATAACAAAAGATAATAACAATACAAGGTAATGATGATGATAATGATGATGGTGATGATAGTGCTATGTGTGTGTGTTTATATAGTGCTATTTGTATTTTCACATATACATATAGACATCTATCTATAGCTACATATCTTTGTCTATCTGTCTATATATAGACAGCTCTCTATGTATATAGAAATATAGATCTATATGTAGATCAACTTCTATAGGGAGAGAGAGAGAGAGGGAGAGAGAGAGAGAAAGGGAGAGAGAGAGAGAGGGAGAGAGAGAGAGAGAGAGAGAGAGAGAGAGAGAGAGAGAGAGAGAGGCGCAGTATGATATAGTGATATAGTAGATAGAGTGATGGTCTCAAAGCCAGGAAGATTTGGGTTTAAATTCTGCCTCTGCCACATACTAGCTATATATGATTATGGCTAAACATTTAACTTCTCAATGCTTTAAGCAATTATTATTTCAGACTATTAATTGTAGAGAAGATGCTGATGTGCATTGGTGGAGGGAGTTTCCTCACATGAGAGTTTCCTATAACAATGAAATCATAGGTCTAGTCTCTAGCCTTTATATGAAACAAATTTTCTTAAGGTTTACCAAGTTTATGATTAATTTTCCAATGAGTGGATTAGGAAATAAGTGTCCCTGGAACTTAGCAGAGAGTGAGAATGCATTCTGGCAGGCAGTGGCCTGGGCAGGCAGGCACCCTTTGCAAAATTTCTCTCTGGGCCTTAGAACTTAAACTTTTGCCACAGTCCTGGCAATGCCTCATTTGGAATGGGAGGCATCAACAGCCTAATATCTTGCCAGCATGATCACTGGGGCATTGTCTGGCTTCAGAAACACCCAGTGGCATCTCTTCACGTAAAAGGGGGATGGGAAGAAACTTAGGCAGAAGGCTACAATGGGAGGGGCTGCTGTTAGGTTAGGGCGAGAAGAGAAAGCAGACAAAAGCCCCTCCTTCCTCACCAAAAGTCACACTCTTCACCATTAACTCTGCTTTTGACCTTGCGGGACAAGCTCTGGAGGCAAATTTCCCATTTGCCAGTCTCTCCTGGTGCCTTCCTCGACATACTGCCTCTCAGACAAGTATCGTTCTTAATGGGTTTGTGGGAAAGGCCTGGCCTGCCTTTCCATCTGTACCTTCTGCTGGCTCCCTTCGAAAAGTGCTGGCTTGCCATACGACATTGCCTTGAATTATTTAGACTGGTAAATCTTCCTGCATCTCACATCTTTAGTCCATCTGTTAGCCGGAGCTTTGCCTTTATAGGAAGTGTCCTTTATGCATGCTGGCATCTGTCAGCAGTACACTTCCCTCTTTTATTCATGATCTTCTGTGGGAGAGGGTACAAGCTGCAGAAATGCCATGTGCCTGGTATGCATTTCATTTTAATGGAAGATTACATGACTGGGGCTCCTGCTTATTACCTTGCTCTACGTGCATTCATTCATCACCTGGTGCCCCCCATTGCCCGGCCTGATAGGTGGTACTGGCCCTCCAATAGTCTCCTAATCCAAGCCTTGTGCAGGTTATGGGTATCACAAGCAAGAGAGAGCAGTTTCTTCCCAAGGAGATGAAGAATGTGTGGAAAACTGGGAGGAGTAAAGGCCAGGGGAAAGGTAAAAGGACCCCAAGTAGAAATTAATGTCCAGATGGAGATAAGGAACTATTTCTCTATGTGTTCACCTAGATAGTATGACTAGAGGGGCCTCTTATGTTTCCTATCAGTATATGTTTTTCCTCTGAAAAATCTCTTACAGATAGTCCCACTCAGTCTTCCTCATACCCTTCTTCCATACTATGTACCTCCACAAGCCTCCATATGCAACATATGCATGGACCCAACTAATGACTATTGTGTACATCTCTAGATATGTGCTATGTAGACAGCAAAGCCTATAATATGTGGTTCCTGCCTTCAAGGAGCTTATAGTCAGGGAGAGGAGAGATACTCTCATGAAAAGGTTGGCAACAAAACAAGAGATGACAACAGACACAATCCAGTATAAATACTATATGTCAAGTCACATGAGAATACCAAATAATGAATACAATCAGATTTAGAGGAGGGAGAGACCACTGTGAATGCACAGGATAAAGGAGGTGTTACTGAGCTGGGCCTTGAAGGATGTGCAAAGATAGAGATGAGAGATGAGGAGTGATTCCGGGAGGAAAGATGTGAGCAAAAGCCTGGTGGCAATAATGAGGATGTCCTGACCACAGAACAATGAGAAGACCTGTCTATCTGTCTGTTCATCTGTCTGCAATAGAAGGTCCTTGCAGTGATGTGAAATAAGGTACATCTTGGCCAACATCTCCTCGAGTCCAAGTTTTCCTACTCCCTTTGTGATGTTGCCCAAACAGGGCTAAATAAGAACAGAAGTTGGTAAATGGAGGGAGAGACCTCACCAGGTATGCATTATTCCTGTCACCTCAGCTTGCTAAGCTGCCTCAGACCTTTGAGCAAGTAAAAAGGGGAAGACAAAGATGGTCAAATTTTAGCCCCATTATTTATACGTACTCAAACTAAAAAGAGCTAGGTGTGACAGTGCTCCCAGATTATGTTCTAAGATATAGATAGCAGCTGGACAGGGCATTGGGGAGTCCTGGCCAGAGGATGTGTCAACAACCCTCTAGCTCTTTTGTTGTTGTTCAGTCATTTTTTGGTCCAACTCTTTGTGACCCCATTCGGGGTTTTCTTGGCAGAGATACTGGAGTGGTTTGCCATTTCCTTCTCCAGCTCATTTTACAAATGGTGAAACTGAGGCAAACAAGGTTAAGTGACTTGCCCAGAGTCGCACAGCTAGTGTCTGAGGCCAGAACTGAATTTAAAAAGATGAATCTTCCTGACTTCAGACCCAGCACTCCATCCACTGTGCCACGTAGCTGCCCTCTTTATCCCTAAGTGGGGCAAAGTGACTTTATGGCTAAGGGGTGGATGGGGGCCTTTTCCAAGGCCAAAATTGTCTTCTAGGAAAGGAGTTCTGGTTCCAAGTTATAAAAAACAATGACAATTGTATTATTTTGAGAAATATCATAACAGCAAATAAATCTTAGATGTGGTCATTGACAGAAAAAGTCACTAACTTCATAATTTGCTTATAAGAATATAGGAATCCCGTAAGTATCGGAGCCTGCTTTGGACAATTCCCCAGGACACAATAAAAAATCAGCACTGACTCAGCCAGGGCAGGATACTGAGTTACTCCGTGTGTTGACTTCTTGCTCCTATGCATTGTATCGCCTAGGTTATACAGAAAATGCATTTCTCATTGTCAAACCAATCAGCTGCTTTCATCGGGCAAGGAAGGTTACACAGATGAGGCACTTGGTAGTATCTGTGTATCGGGAGAGCTCGGGTTTTGGGTGACAGAATCATAAATAGACAGAAGCAACATGGTAGTCCTAGGTTAGAACTGAGGTTATGTTTTTTGATTTGTTTCATTGTTGTTGTTAGGTTTGGGTTTTTGTTATTATTTTTGTTATGTTGCTCAAAATGAGGGAGGTCATGTCTACCTACATATTCACTGCGTTCTTTTGTTCTGAGTGCCATATTTTTCAGTAAGATACTGTCTCTTTAAGGTATTGTGCAGTCAGATTAGGGCTAAAGGGGAGGAAAAAGTACTTTTGTGTAAAGACAATTAGTTGTTTCAGGGGGTAAAGGATGCAAGACATTGTTTTTGCATTAGATGAACATTTTGATGCTGTAAGAAATAAGAAAAGAATTTTAGTTTAATAAAAGCTGCTAAAATATCTGTATTGAAAAAAGAATTTCCAGAAAGTGTTTAAATAATTTTGGATAGAAAATGAACTGTGGAATAAATGTAGAGGTTTACATTGCCTTGTAGAAGATGTAGGATGATGCCTTATTTGTATATGAAGTTTGATGGCTTAAAGGGACAGAAAAAATAACTTTTATTTAATAAAAACAGGAAAATATGAATATGAAGAGACAGTTTCAAAGACATAAAATAAGAAGGCTGTCTTGAAAACTTAGTGCTGCAGGACACTATGGTCCCTCAGTTTATTTGCATATAGTTGTTCTAAGACTTGAGATAGTAAAATTAAAAATATGAGAAGTCATAACTTTGGAGACTGAGGAATGACTGACAAAAAACTGTCAGTTTCTTAAGGGAAATGTGGTGAGTTGTTGCCTTTTTAAGTGAAAGGTGAGTCACTGAGTGACAGGAGGCTCTGATTTAAACCACTGTTAAAGGTATAAGTGTTAGGATATAGAAGTTTGATGCTTGGAATGTAGAGAAAAGAACCTAGAAGTGAAGATTAGAAAAACATCAAGGGACAGGAAGAGCAGCTCTGTCAGAAATGTGTAATGAAAAGAGGGAGCTGGAGCAGTCAGTTGATAGAAAGCTTCAGGGATTTGATTCCTGATTGACTGGAGGACAGACCCAATCTCAGTGGACCAGAACTTCATTTGCAGGTATTGTTCTTCATTGGCCCTACTCCCAATAAGCAGGAACCTCAGAACTAAGGATAAAAGATTGCCAGCTTCACTCTTGCTTCATTCATAGACAGAGATCCATCGTATCAGCTGGCAAAACTTGGTCCAGCCCTCACTCCTGTTCCAGGAAATCCTCTACATACATCACAGAAGCCCTAGAGATAATCCACTCATCAGCAGGATATGTATATATGTACTTCAGGTACATTTCCTAGCCATGTATAACCAAAGAGACTATGGCTCAAGGCCAATTGGGAAGAAGCTGAAGGGTGTTTTTGCTCCCCGTTAATTTCACTGGTTAACTTCTGTGTGTTACTAGCTAGGTTACACATCTCCTTCCCAAACAACAATAAAACTATTCCCAAATTAAATTATTCTTTCCTGGTGCCTAGTATCCCAGAAGAAGGTATAGCTATGTGTGGCCAATAGTGAATTGGGCCTTTATTTTCCACACACTAGCTCCCTCTTCCAACCTTTTATCCAAGACACTACCATCCATTCCTATTAGATACCCTAAGGTCATATTGAGTTATATCCTTTATACAATCAGCCACAAAAAAATGTTGCTGATTTTTCCTTGGAAATATCTTTTGTATTTGCATTCCCTTTTCCATTCCCATGGCCACCACACTAGTACAAGTCTGCGTCATTTCACATCAGGACTATTGAGGCAGTCTCCTTCTTAATCTTTCTTCTTTCAAGCTCCTCTATTTCAATCTATCCTGAAGACCTCGTCCAGACTTTTGTTGTTCAATCATTCAGTCATATCTGACTCTACATGACCCATCATGTACACCAGGACTTTCTAATCCTTCACCATCTCCTGAAATCCGTGTAAGCTCATGTTCATTGTTTCCATGATGCTATCTAGCCATCTCATCCTCTACCGTCTCCTTTTCCTTTTGCCTTCAATCTTTTTCAATATCAGGCACATAATCTTCCAAATTAATCTTGCTAAAACAACTTGTTCAGTCATTTTTCAGTCATGTTTGACTCTTCATGACCCCATTTGGGTTCTCTTGGAAAACATACTAGAGTGGCTTGCCATTTTCTTCTCCAGCTCATTTTACAGATGAGGAAACTGAGACAATCAGGGTTAAATGACTTGCCCAAGGTCACACAGCTAGTAAATGTCTGAAGCTGGATTTGAATTTACGAACATATGCCTTCCTGATTCCAAGCCCAGTGTTCTATCCACTGTGCCACTTAGCTGCCTGCTTTTCTTGCCAAAGATACGATAGTGGTTTGCCATTTCCTTCTCCAGCTCATTTTACAGATGAGGAAACTAAGGCAAACAGGGTTAAGTGACTTGCCTAGGATCACACAGCTAGGAAGTATCTGAGGCTGGATTTGAAATCAGAAAAAGGAGTTTTCCTGTCTTCAGTCCTGGAACTTTATCCACAGCAGAGCCACTTAACTGCTCTTACTAAAGCAGCAGAAACCCTTCAATGCTCGCTATTTACTTTGGAATAAATCTCATAGATATTCAGCTGTCTAATTTAAAACTTTCCACAATTTGATTTCAACATTTTTTCTACTCTTACCTCTTATTATTTATTTTCATATGTAACTTCTGCTATTACCACTGGAACACTGAAGGGTATGCTACACTTTCCTACCTCCATACCTTTGTCCATGCTGTTCCCTCTGTTTAGAATGAACTTAGCTTACCATCTGTACCTCCTTTAAGTAACATTTTAAATATTAACTCCTCTTTGATGTCTTTTCATATCTCCCCAACAAAAAATGAGGACAGATTTATCTCTCTCTAATTATATTTATATAGTGTCATCTATTCTGCTAGATGGTAAGGTTCTTGAAGTTAAGAACCATTTCTTATTTTTCTTTGTACCCTCTCAGTGACTTGCATTGTGTTTCACACATTGTGGCCTTTAACAAAGATTTTTTTTCAAATGAATGCATAAGTATCTGATTCAAGCAAGTGTTTAATATCTCAATGTAATTCAGGAAACATTTATTAAGTATCTACTATAAACAAGAAAATTTATTCGGCATGAAGGTTACCAAAGCAAAGATGATAAAAATCCCCTTCCTTCAAGTTTCTTATATGCTACTAGAATGGATGACCTTTAAAAAGATAAGTATAAGATAATTTGACAGAAGGTGGGAGAAGGGAACAAGAATTTATTAAGTTCCTACTGTGTGTCATCATTGGGCTAAGTGCTTTACAACTAGAGGAATCAGGAAACATTTCTCATACTAGGTAGCATATTGCATACTATTGTAAAGATGGCGAGGATGGCTCAATAGAGAGAGCACTAGAACTGGAGTAAGGAAGCCCTGAGTTCAAAGCTGACCGCAGATTCTACTGGCTGTGTGACCCTGGGCAAGTCACTTGTCTGCCTCAGGTCATAGTAGCACCTACCTCACACGGCTGTTGTGAGGATATAAAGTGAGATGTTATTTGAATATCTAACATATAACAAGTGCTTAACAAAATGCTTATTCCCCTTTCCTCCCCTTTATTCCCATAATAAATCTTAGAGGAAACTTCAGATTTTAACAGGCAGAGATACATTTTAGCCTTGAAGAGAACAGCCTGCACAGAGGTCAGGAGACAGAGAAAGAGAGAGAGAGAGAGAGAGAGAGAGAGAGAGAGAGAGAGAGAGAGAAATTCCAGAAACAACTAGTAGGCCAATTTGGCTGGAAAATAGGATATTTGAAGAGGAATAGTGTGACATAAACTTAGAAAGGTAGATTGGATCTGGCTTGTGCAGAACTTTAAAGGATAGGCCAAGGGTAATAGGGAGCCACTGAAGATTCTGGATTTAGGGGGAGTCCCATGATCAGATGTTTTATGCAAACATAAAATGTTATCTAGAAATAGAAAATCCTTCTGCTAGAAGTGTTAAGAGGCATTGTCAGAGTAGAACAATGAGGTACTGAGATAAAGCATAGTTAAAATGATAATGCTATACGATGGGTATTATTGTCTTCTCAATGGATGGGAAAGGGGTTGGGGGAAAGAAGAGGATTTGGAACTCAATTTGTTTTGAAAAAATAAATGTTAAGAAATGAATAAACATAAGAATTTTAAAATTAAAAATTGAAATTTAAGAAAATAAAAATATAAATAATAATAAAAGAAAAAGAAAAAGAAAAGAAAATAATAAGGTTTATTGATGGAGAATAGTATTTGATTTATACAGGTGAATGGAAATGCCTTGATGGCAGGGTCTACCTCATTGGTATCAAACTCAACTAGAAGCAAGAGCGATTAATCCCCGCATATTGACATAGTTTTAAAATTTAATTTTATCTATATTTTATTATATTTTATTTATTTTGTAAATATTTCCCAATTACATTTTGATCTGATTCTGGCAACTCTCCACGGTACTGTAGGAACAAGCAGCTTGTGGAACTCCTATCTGACACCTCTGGTCTACTTCATCTTTTGTCTTTGTCCCCCAAGTACCTAGCACAATCTTTTGCACATAGTAAGTGTTTAATAAGTGCTTGATGATTTTAATTGGATTGAACTTTTCAGAAGCCTGGCATTTTTTAAAATGAGGTATACCTGGACTCCTGGACAATTTCCTCCTTACCTCACTTGGCTGTGCCTTGCGGTTATGATCAAAGAGCTGTCCAGAATACGAAATTAAGCCTCCATGTTTTCGTTCATGAGCAGCTTTCTTCACCGACTCAGTGAAAGGGAGCAGGTTTTAAGCAGGAGATCTGTCACTTCCAAGCCAAGTGCTGTGGATATTTCATTAGATGTGGTTTGTGAGAGATTGAAAGTTGACATCGAAGCCTAATTAAACATGATGCCAGTGCACATACCCTACAAATTAAGACACCACACACTGCATAGCCCAGCCTGGGGGAAGTTAAAAAGAAAGCTGTCAACATGGAAGGGACCCTGCTCATTGCTTTAAATACAGATTTGGAGCTTAAGATGCAAATGTGTTGATAACTTTTTTTTTAACCAGATATGGCAATGAAAAAGCAGATGAGATGGAGAGGGTTTTAATGAACCCTGAGTTTTGACTTAAGTTCCAATGACTGTATATTAGCAAAGCCTAGGAAGTTGCAAGCAAAACTGGCCAGAAGTTGACAGCTCACTGTTGGCTCTTCACTCGCTGACTGAAAGGCAGGAAGCAAACCAGCATCACCAATGATGACAAGTCAACACATGTATTTTTAAAACTCTTTCAGTTTTATAGGGTGGAAAGTTGGCCCTGTTTAAATCCATAGCACATGGCATGCACACACGCACGCATGTGCATGTGCGCGAACACACACATACACACACACACACACACACAGACACCACACTCACCTTCATGCCTGAACCTAGAGCAAATTAAGAGTCAAGCTGTGTATGTGTATGGGAGGGGCTTAGGGGCAAGAATAGAGGGTGGAAGGGAAGAAGAGGAATGGAATTTATGAAAGAAGAGGTTCAACCTAAGGGAGGGGGAATAGGGAAATTTTCAAGGATTCCTAAAATCTGACATTTCAGCGCTGTTTGAAGGAGCAATAATAATCTGAGGGTTAATAATGATTACCTATTAGCTAATAATTCTGATAATAATAATTATAAATATATAATAATAATGATAATAGTATTTATATAGAGCTTTAAGGTTTGCAAATCACTTACAATACCACTTACAAATACCTGGGAGGTAGGTGCTTTATTACCCTTATTTATAAATGTAGAAACTGAGGCAAAAACAAGTTAAATGACTTGACAAGGGTTACACAGTTAGTAAGTGTCTGAGGCTGGAATTGAACTCAGATGTTCCCAATTACAGGCCCAGTACTACCTTGCTAGAGATGAATGAATGAGAAAAAAATATTTATCAGGCACTAATTATGTATTAGGCACTGTATTAGGTACTAGTATTCAAATAGGAGGAGGAGGTATTCCCAGTTTGCCTTCAAGGGGCTTACATTCTGATAGGGAAAGGCAACACATATAAGAGAGTGTAGAAAAGAGATGGGTGCTTAGTTATTGAAAGGGGAAGGGGAAGGGAGCAGTTTTCAAAATCACTGGCAGGCAGAGAATGAGTTTGAGTGTATAGCGAGACAGGATGAAGATTTAGTGGGCCAAGTGAGCTCCTTTACACATACTCAGAGACCAAATAGTTTGGATCCTATAGTAAGAGCTCTAAAATGAGTTAACCAATTACCCAGGGTTTGGAACTAAAATTCTAAAAGATCCACCATAGAGGCCTAGGTCTCAGGTCTAGTGCAAAAGATGTAGAAATAAAAATGAAATGATTATGGTCCACCAAGGGCAAATTTTTGAAGTAAGGATTTAAAATATATGTGTATATGTATATGTGTTAGTGTGTATGTATATGTGTGTATGTGTAGTGCCAACCTGCATTGGTAGACAAAATTTACTGACATGGTAGTCCCCTATATCAATGAAAGTATAGGTCCCATCCCTACATTTGTTATCTGCAAAGCAATACCTTTGAAAACATTCAGTAGAAGGCAGGTGATTGGGAGGGGCAAGGGATGGTATTTAAACTAGACAAAGAAGCTACATTAGCCAAAGTATTCTACAACATACCTGACTCTCCAGATTCACAATCTTTTTTTTAAAATAAATTTATTTATTTTTAGTTTTCAACATTTACTTCCACAAGATTTTGAGTTCCAAATTTTCACCCCATCTCGTCCCTACCCCTACCCCAAGATGGCATGCATTCTGAATATCCTTTCCCCTAGTCTGCCCTCCCTTCTCTCTCTCTCCCCCCCTTCTCTTATCTCCTTCTCCTTCTATTTTCCTGTAGGGCAGGATAGGTTTCTGTACCCCATTCCCTGTATTTCTTATTTCCCAGTTGGATGTGAAAACATTTTTTTAAACATGTGTTTTTAAAATTTTGGGTTCCAAATGTTCTCCCTTCCTCCCTTCCCACCCACCCTCATTGAAAAGGCAAGCAACTCAATATAGGTTATACGTGTGCAGTTATGCAAAACACTTCCATGCAAGACATTCTGTGAAAAAACAACTCTATTTCCCTTAAACCTATCCCCCCCATTTATTCTATTCTTTCTTTTGACCTTGTTCCTCCTCAGAAGTATTTGCTTCTGATTACTCCCTTTCCCAGGCTGCCCTCCTCTCTATCATCCACCTACTCTCTTGTCCCTTTCCTGCCCTATTTTCCTGTAGGGTAAGACAGATTTCCACACCCAACTGAGTGTGTGTTATTCCCTCCTTAAGTCAAATCATATGAGAATAAGATTCACTCATTCCCTCTCACCTTTCCTCATTTCCGCCTCCCTACTGTAAAAGCCTTTTCTTTTCTGTTTTTTTTTTTGGTGAGATAATTTACCCCATTCTACCTCTCCCTTTCTCCTTCTCCTAGTATAATCCTCTCTCACCCTTTAATTTTATTCTCCAGATATGACCCCTTCATCTTCAACTCACCCTGTGCCCTCTATGTATCTATGTATCTATCTAGCTAGCTATCTAGCTATCTGTCTGTCTACCTATCTATAATATATATATATACATACACATAATTTTTTCCCTCCAACTACCGTAATACTGACAAAGGTCTCATGAGTTACAAATATCATCTTTCCATGCAGGAATATAAACAGTTCAACCTTAATAAGTCTCTTATGATTTCTCTTTCCTGTTTACCTCTTCATGTTCCACTTGAGTCTTGTATTTGAAAGTCAGATTTTCTATTCAGCTCTGGTATTTTCATGAAGAATACTTGAAAGTCCTCTATTTCACTGAAAAACCATTTTTTCCCCTGAAAGATAATACTCAGTTTTGCTGGGTAGGTGATTCTTGGTTGTAATCCTATCTCCTTTGCCCTCCAGAATATTATATTCCTGTGGTCCCTTAATGTAGAAGCTACTAAATCTTGTGTTATCCTGATTGTGTTTCCATAACACTTGAATTGTTTCTTTCTGGCTGCTTGTAATATTTTCTCCTTGACCAGGGAACTCTGGAATTTGGCTGCAATATTCTTAGGAGTTTTCCTTTGGGGATCTCTTTGAGGAGGAAATCGGTGGATTATTTCAATTTCTCTATTTTGCCCTCTGGTTCTAAAATATCAGGGCAGTTTTCCTTGATCATTTCTTGAAAGATGATGTCCAGGCTCTTTTTTTGATCATGGCTTTCAGATAGTCCAATAATTTTTAAATTCTCTCTCCTGGACCTTTTTTCCAGGTCAGTTGTTTGTCCAATGAGATATTTCATATTGTTTTCTAATTTTTCATTCTTTTGGATTTCTTTTACAGTGTCTTGATTTCTCATGAAGTCACTAGCTTCCAATTGCTCTGTTCTAATTTTTCAGGAAGTATTTTCTTCAGCAAGCTTTTGGACTTCCTTTTCCATTTGGCCAATTTTGCTTTTTAGGGCATTCTTCTCCTCATTGGCTTTTTGGACCTCTTTTGCCATTTTGGTTAGGCTATTTTTTAAGGTGTTATTTTCTTCAGTATTTTTTGGGTCTCCTTTAGCAAGTTGTTGACTTGTTTGTCATGATTTTCTTGCATCAGTCTCATTTCTCATCCCAGTTTTTCATCTACTTCTCTTGCTTCTCAAAATCCCTTTTGAGCTCTCCAAGGCCTGGGACTGATTCATATTTTTCTTGGAGGCTTTGGATGTAGGAGCTTTCACTTTGTTGTCTTCTTTTGGTTATATGTTTTGATCTTCTTTATCACCAAAATAAGATAATATAGTCTGACTCTTTTTGTGCTGTTACTCATGATCCCAGCCAATTACCTGAGTTTTAAACTCTTTGTTAAGGTAAGAGTCTGCTTCCAATGTGAAGAATGTACTGTCCCAAGCTTTGGGGGTTTGTACAGCTATTTTCAGAAATACTTCTAGGGACCTGTAAATGTTCAGTTCTTTCAAGGTGCTATGATAAGAGGCGAGGTGTTTTCTCTCCACTGCCACAGCAAGCTCCACCACACCAGGGTTCCTCTTTGCCCCAGGACTGCCCCTCAGAACTGTGACCCAGATCCAAGCACAGGCAAAGCAACAGATTCCTGCCTCAGTACTTGCAAAGAGATCCCTTCAATCCCCCTCTGATCAGCCATTTGATTTCCCCTCAGTATCTGGACTGGAAGCTTAGGAGGCAGCCACTGCCCCTGGGGTGGCTGAGACCTAGCTTCTCTCTTGTCGCAGTCACAGACTTTCCCCACTGACCTTCCAAGTTGTCTTTGGCATTTGTGGGTTGAGAGGTCTGGAAACTGCCACAGCTGTCCATGAATCAGTCCTCTGAGGCCAGCTCCCAGTTTACTGCTGCCTATGCATCCACACCAAACTGCGCTCCTCTCACCACCTGGCACGATATACCTGTCGGATCAACCATCCAGGTTGTCTTGGGCTGGAGATTTGTTTCACTCTGTCTTTTTGTGGGTTCTGCTGCTTTAGAATTTGTTTATAGCCATTTTTACAGGTATTTGGAGGAGTTTGGGGGAGAGCTCAAGCAAGTCACTGCTTTCACTCCGCCATCTTGGCTCTGCCCCCCAGATTCACAATCTTATGAAGCAAACAACCCACAAAGAAACACAAGTTCTTCTTGGCCATGTTGACCTGGCCACATTTGTCACCCATCATCATACAATATTCTTCACTTTCTCTGACAGGACTCTAGAGGGGCTAGTGTCTTCCCCTGTCACTGAGCAATTCAGTTCATTTAATTCAATTAGGCTCAATTCACTTCCTACTATGTGTCCAGCTCTGTGTTTTGTACTGTGGGGGATAGAGACAAAAGTATATCTTATAGCCTAGGCTCTCCATGAATTTAAAATGTTGTTGGAAAGAGAGGATTTATGTGCATGAAACAATGAGAGAACAATAGAAGACAGCATGTAATGAAGTGCTAGGCTGAATGTAATCAATTGTTAAAATGGATAGTACAGACAGCAAGTTCTATGGGTGGTCAGAAAAGGAAGAGATCAATGTTGGCAATGCTTCAAAGCATGTAACCTCTTATTGGCTCAATTTACTCATCCTTAAAATGTGTGGCTACCACCCAGTTCCTTAAAGATAACTTAATAATCATAGTATAGAACATACTTTGAGATCTGAAAATGACAACTGCCTTTTGAAAATCTTAATTTTGGGTACAATTCTATATTTTTACTTTTCCCCCCTTTGGAATGGCCCTATTCTTTCTTTATCTTTCATCTACTCCATTATTCAATTTGCTTCTAAATTTTCTGGGAAACTGATTTTCAAAAAGTTTTGCATTGATTTTTGAAAGTAAATTAAATATAATTTACCAAATAACATAATTGTAGGAAAATTGACTGAATGGTATTTAATGGATTTTGCTAACTGAAATAATTAAATGATAATTGCTTTAATAATGATGGATTATTTTCTGTTGTATACAATTATTAATTACACAGAGAAAATGAATAGTTTATTGTTTTTTGGCAACTACAATAATCAAATAAATTATTTAACAATGCACAATTAATTGTGTTATATTCAGTGATAAGATGATAATTGATTGAAAAGCAATGAATGAATTTAGACTCTACTTGGAGAAAGCAATACTCCAGTGAATAAGAATCCATATTAAATGGAGAATAGTAGTGAATTGCATGCTTATTGTTTTAAATCAATAGATCTTGGTAAAATTAATTACTTAAAGAAAATGATTTAGAATAAGACTTTGTACCTTTAAGCAATTTCTAAGAATATCAAATCTAAGCTCAGTCTGATTTTTTTTCTTGTTCTTTCTGCTTGGTGCAGAAGTGTGCAAAGGTGGTAGGGGGCAAGGGGGAGGGAAAGAAGCTAAATTATCCCAACCTTACTTAAGCCTGTGGAGTACAGCCATAATTCAATTTTAAAAAATCAAAGCAAGTGGCATGAATCACAACCTTTATTCAGCTGAGGGGGTTAGGAAAAGCAGAGACTGGGAGATGCCAAAAACCTGAAGCTAGGGAGGCCATGGCTAAGGAATGTGAGAGCAAGGCAGGACAGGGCTAGGAAGAACTCCCCTTGAGGTTTGGCTGAGGAGGATGCTACCATTTGGTAGCTTTCCATTTTAATGAGTTATTCTTGCCAATGAGATGCTGTTTCTCTATTTCTGAAAGACCAGAAGTACTATCAGAACTCCTTTAAATTTCAGCACCCTGGTCACCTCCCACATACCGATATTTATGATTTTGCCATGGGGTGGTTTCTCTAACCTCATTTTCTTCACCTAAAAATGACAGGTTTTGACTTAGATGCTTCTGAAGTTCTCAACAGCTCTAATCTATGCTTCTATGATCCTTGGCTATTCCATGTGTTTGAGACAGCTTCATTTTCAGAGAATTGAGCTTTTCCAACAAATTTCTTAATGTCTGAGGGAGGCAATATAATTCTCAAAGAAGTAGTGATGAGGGGCAGCTAGGTGGCACAGTGGATATAGCACTGGCCCTGAAGTCAGGAGAACCTGAATTCAAATCTGACCTCAGACCAAACACTTGACACTTACTAGCTGCATGACCCTGGGCAAGTCACTTAACCCCAATTGCCTAAAAATTAAAAAAAAGAGAGAACAAAAAAAATAAGTAGTCATGAAACTGAGGTGCAGACAAGATGGAATCCCATATTGTCTAAGAGTTTCTGACAACATAATTTGCTTGAGTTTTCCCTGAACAGTCATGATAGATGCTTCCATTGCTGTAGGTCTCTCTACTTCATGCTAGGAAAGTTTTTAGAAACATACCCAGGGTCATGAACTGGGCTGAGCTTTAGGTGCTGAGACCTAGCTACTACTCGAGTGGGCCAAGGAACATGAGTGAATCCCAAGCCACGGTCTCTGCCAAGAAATTCAGCTTGGGTGGCACAGTGAGAAGAGTGCCAGGCCTAGAGTCATGAAGACCTGAGTTCAAATCCGGCCATAGACACTTAACGGTGTGACCATAGACAAATGATTTAACCCTGTTTGCCTCAGTTTCCTCATCTGTAAAATAAGCTAGAGAAGGAAATGGAAAACCGCTCCAGTATCTGTCAAGAAACCCCCAAATGAGGTCATGATGAGTCAGACATGACTGATAAGACTGAACAACAACAAGAAAAATCAAAGGTAGAGAAGTCAACACGTGTAAATGCTGAGAAGGAGTATATGAATTTTGCATAATTATATAAAATATTGCATAATTTAAAAACAACTTGCAGGATAACAAGGCCAACCCATACATAAATAAAGATCAATTCTGAAAAATATCTCACAATTGGTCACTCAGCTTTTGCTTGAAGACCACAAGGGAGATGCATCTTACTGTTTTCCCAAGCAATGAATTCCATTTTTGTAGAGTTTTAATTAAGCTTTATTTTGTTTCTTTTTTTTCTTTTAATGTCAGGTCATCTCCTTTGCAGTTTCAACCCACTGCTCCAAGTTCTGTCCTCTGGGGCTGAGAAGAACAAGTCTGCTCTTCCTTCTGCGTGACATCCCTTCAAGTTTTTGAAACAACTGTCATGTCTACCTTCCTCCTAAGTCTTCTCTTCATGAAGAAAAGAAATCTTACATATTCTTTGCCTGATCTTCATATGGCATGAACTTGAGTCTTTCCATAGTTCCATTTGCCCTCCTCTGGACATTGACAATTGATTAATATCTTTGCACCCTTCACCTAAAAGGTGGTGTCTCAAACTGAACATTATGCTCCAAATGTGATCTGACCAGGGAAAAGTACAATGGAATAGTCACTTCTCTAATCTAGTATACTATACCTGACTAAATGCAGCCTAAGGTTATTTTAACACTTTTTAGCTTACATATCCAAGTGTTAACTCATATTGAACTTACAATCTACTACCCTCCCCCATTTTTTCAAATGACCCGATGTTTAGTCACATTCCTCCACATTATATCAGTGACATTGATTTTTTAAACCTGAATGTAAGACTTTACATTTATCCCTGCTAAATTCCAAATGCTTGGGTTCAACCTAAAGTTCTAGTCTGTTAAGTCCTATTTGAAGCCCAAGTTCCAAGCTTATATCACACTATTAATAACTATTTCTTGAGTCCAAGAAGTAAACTATTTCAAACATATCAAAAGAATATTTGTTCACTTAAAGTTTTCCTCCCTCAGTAAGTTATCTACTATTTGACATACCCACATACCCTGTTCTTGGAAGGTTTTATTCTCCCAATAATGACCAGAGCAGTAACTGGTTTAAACACTCATTTCTACTACCATAGAGTATCCTCTTTTTTTCCTTTCTCCCTTCTTCCTTCCTTCCTTCTTTTTTTCCCCCCAAAGGTAACTGTGCTAGATTCTTCAATCTTAAAGAATCAGGAATGAATTAGATTGTATTAGTCTTGGGTCCAGGAAATTGAAGACTGAAGATGCTGATTTGCTACTGAATAATGCCCTTATTCATATGAGTTTTTTCTGTGAGCCATGTGCATGCCATGATTGGGCACTACTCCAGCTACTATTTGCTATAGCTGTACTATATATTTAAGCTGCTAATGTTTGTGGGATTTTTTTCATGCTTTATTTGTTCATAATTGGACTGTTAATTCTCTGTATCTGGGCCCAAGGGCACTTTTGTAAGAAAGTGCAATTTAAAACCAAATAAATAAATAAATGTAAAAATAATCTTGGGAGGGCCCATGTAGTGAAAAATCAACCCAGTACTGTGACGTAAATTAGTGCATTTTGATATAACTGAACAAAAGCACTTACTGACTCAAGAGGCTTGGTTCTAATCTATCTAACCTTCATTAAATCACATCATCATCTCATATCTTAGTTTCTGCATCTAAAAATATGAGGGAACTGAACTAAATAATCTCTGGGGTCTCTTCCACTTGTAATCACCCATGAGTACATTTCTAAGGGCCTTCAAACTCTTAATGGTCATACTCTGGCTGAGGTGTTTAACCAGAAGTATTTAACGGGTCTGATCTATTGGTAACAGTAGTAGCGTTGGGGATTGATTTGCTAAATCTAAATAGTTTCTTTTGAATAGCTTGAAATACTTTGATAATTTTGACAGACATGTTCACAACATTCAGGTGAATGTTATGACATACACTATAAACAATAAAGTCAGATAATAATTTCCTTGCACCATCCAGTCTTTCTCTATTTACCAAGTCTTCTACCATAGAATGGACTCAGGAAAATCTACCAAAGAACAAGCTTCCTTTCCTTTGGATGGGGATAGTAATGTTGAGCTTTTATCTCTTTTATGTATCTGTCATGAATAACAATGTAGAACTTAGAGCATGCTAGGAATAGCCTTTTATGAGATGCTGCCCTGCAAAGAATTATATTCCATCCTCTCCTGGGGCAGGAGGCAGACTTGATACCAGGGGCTGCAGATAAAAATCTCAATCAGGATCCTGAAAGTGGACTTGGTAAAAGTGCCTGCATACACAAGAGCCCTTGAATTCTTCTGGGTTCCACTCATTAGTTACTACTCAGTCCAAAGGGAGTAGGATCTAACTCAGGTCTATTGGGTGAAGAGAGAGGAGATAGGAGGGGATCAGGGAGGGAAGCTTTATTGAGTTCCAAAGTCTCCGAATGAGACCAGAGAGTACCACAGTATCATTTTTGTTGGGGGATGAGCCTTAGGATTTCAGTACTCAAACAGGTTGGAGGGTTACCCAAAGCAATGTTGTGTAGTATAACACCAATCAATCAATCAGCAAGCAATTATAAAGTGTCTCTAATGTACATTATAGACAGGCAGTTTGGTGTAAAAGATAAAGAGCTGTCCTTGAAGCCAGGAAGAAAGCGGTTGAAGTTCCACTTATGACACATACTGGTTTTGTGACCCGGGACAAGTCACTTAATCTCTCAGTACTCTAGGCAACCGGTTATGGGAACTTCTGCATGTGGGAATTCCCCATACCAATTAAATCACAGTTCCAGTCCCAATCCCCATGCCCTTGTGCCAGTTGGGCACTGGAGATACAAAGACAGAAGTGAAATAGTCCTGTCCTCAAGAGGTTTACCATATTTGCATGCATAAGTAATTATAGAATAAATGTAAGGTAGTCTAGGGAGGGAGAGTATTAATACCTTAAGGATCAGGAAAAGTTCACATAGACAATGGCAACTGCAGTAAGTCTTGAAGGATACAAGGGATTCTTCAAGCTGGAGGTAAAGAGAGAGTATTCCAGGCATAGGGATCTGACAAAAAAGGCATGGAGGTGAGAGATGGAGGGTTAGCTATACCTCATAATGCAGAAAGGGAAGTGATGTGGAATGAGGCTGGGAAAGGAGATTAGGGCCAAATTGGGATGTCCTTTAAAAGCCAAACAGAGTGGTTTATATTTTATAGAAGAAGCAATAGAAAGCCACCAGAGTTTATTGAATAGCGGAGTAACAAAGGGAGATCACATTGTCAGCTATGTAAAGGATGGGTTGAAGTGGGAAAAGATAATGCAAGGAGAACAATTAGGAGGAGTACTCATGCTATGTACAACCAGGCCTCTTGTTGGGTCATTTCTAAAAGGACCTTCTCTGAGCAGCTAAGTGATGAAGTCCAGAGAGCATTGGGCTTGGAATCAGGAAGACTCATTTTCCTGAGTTCATATCTGACCTCAGACACTTACTGGCAGCGTGACCCTGAGCAAGTCACTTAAACTGCTTGCCTCAGTTTTCTCATCTATAAAATGAGCTAAAGAAGGACAGTGAAAACCATTCTAGTGTCCTTGTCAAGAAAACCCCAAATGAGGTTATGAAGAGTTGGACGTGACTGAAACAATTTAGCAACAATGAAGGACTTCTGTAGCATGGAACCAGGATTGTCTTGTTGACATTCCTCATGTGGTCAGCACTACCATGATAATAATAACAGCCTTTATAAAGCACGTTTCAGAACATACACCCCTGGGATACAGGGACTATTTCATTTTTGTTTTTGTGTACCCAGTTTCCAGAATAGTCCATGACACAGAGAAGGTATTTAATAAGTGTTTGTTGGTTGAATGCAGTATATTTTGCCTACACTGATTCTTCAAACACTACTTGGAAGTAAATAGTGTATGTGTTATTGTTCCCATTTTTCAGATAATGAAAATGAGATTCAAAGACATTACATGGTATTGGGCTGGTATTTGCTCCCTTAGACTCACTTGTGCTTAATTCTTTTTTCATTGCCTTCTGCCCTGTACCCCAATGATTGCAGAGTCCCTTTGGTTGTCCAGACTTCATACTATAACTATTTTCCTTCTGCACGAGAACCAATTTATTTCCCCATCTATGTTTATCCAGCTCAGTCTTGTTTCCTGGAGCCATGCTGAATATATCCACTATGAATTCATGCTATCCAATCTTACCTGGGCTCTCACTATTGCTTTGCAAACTTTTCATTCTTCTCGGACTCTACGTCCATCACATTCTCTGCTTTACTGTTCCAGAATGTGTTCTCTTTGCCAGCCTCCACTGCCACCTCTACTCCATCTCTGTTTATAGATGACAACTCTTACTTCAATAAGAAAGTTGAGACCATGTCTTAGCTTCTTCATCTCTCCTAGTTTCCACCTCCGAATTACTTTGTATCTTCCTCTGTCCTGGCCTTTGCTCCAGTCTCAGAGGAAGAAGTAGTTCTTCTGCCTGTTAAGGTTGACTCTCCCTTTTCCTGTGAGGACTTATTCCATTCAATATTTCTACCCTCTTTCTCATTTTTGAGTTCCTATTCCCCTGCTCTTATTCACTGCCTACAAATATGGTCAATTCCACTCCCCCCTACCCCTCCTCATTCTTAAAAAAAAAAAAAATTATTGACCCTAAGATCCATTGAAACTGTAATCCTACATCCTTCTTCCTTTTCACTAATAAATTCCTAGAAAGAATAATCTATGTTCCTTGACTCCACTTCCTGATCAGCCACCCATTCCTCCACCCTTTAAGATGTGACTTCTTCTGCCCTTGGTAATCTAATGAAACTAGTCTCTCAAAGGATACCATTGATCTCACATCTAGGTCTAAGATTCTGAGATCTCTAAAAGGCTTAATCTGATGTGCATAGGGGAGTGAGAGAGAGGAAGAATAGAAAGAGCTCTTCCAGTTTAGGTGAGGCATCCCTAAAATGTGTTTGATTCTTTGACATAATGGACCAAATTTGAAGTCAGGAATACCTAGAGTCAAGTCCTAACTCTGAGACATTTTGGCTTGTTACTGTGGCATTTCATGCTGCGGGTAACTAGGATTATAACTTTTAGTTGAATTGCAGATTTGAATCATTGGAGTGATTTTCCATGAGCAGATGGAAATCACAGATTCAAACCAAAGAAAAATAAAAATTACTGATACACTCAGAAATGAGCATATAGCAGCTATCCCATATAGGTGCGATAATTATACAAGAGACCAAGCCATAGACCAAATGTAGGGACCCTGGACCACAAATAGTCCTCAGATTGCACTTTGAGAGCCTCTGTCCTGTGCCAAATAGATATACTATCAGTGACCTGAAGAACAATTAAGACAGTGTTTTTTTGGAGGTGGGGTGAGGAGTAGGTGGAATCCTCTAAAGACTTAAGAAGAAATGAGATGGTAGAGTTAACTTCTCATGACACCAGACATACAATCTCATGTGTCCATTTACAAACTTTTGGACACAGCCCAAACTACTTGGGTGCAACCAAATATTACTAGAATGGTCATCACACTGACCCAATATTGCACTATTACTGTCTAAACTGTTTTTTACTAGTATTCTCTTGGACCATGGTCTTGTTCTATGGACACCACCTCCCACATATGGTCTTTTCAGTTCCACAACTCATCTGCTCATTCTGATCCATCATTCTTTGGAACATTCTCCTTTGCCACCTCTTTTCTCTCATACTCTAGCTCTTTAAATGTGGATGAGCTCACGTTACACTTGCTCAATTGCATCCCTTGACAGATGCCATGCCTAATCCTGGCCCTGCCGCTGGGTAAGACAGAGGGAATGGTATCACCACCATTGAAGTACCTATGAATGTAACACTTTGCACAATCCCAAGTACCCCCCAAAGATGTCAGCAATAGGACTAAGAAGAATTTGGACGGGGATGGGATAAAATAAAGTGAAGTGCACTGTGGATCATTTCTATTTTCTTTCACACATAAGGACAGTTTCTGCATAGTTTTGTTATTGTTGATGATGATGATGATGATGATGATGGTATGGTGGTGGTGGTGTGGGCAGATATTACCCTTCCAGCTTTATGACACAGAAAGTAAAAGACGTGACAGCTGAGATATTTTTAGGGAAGATTAAGTGATGTGGGGGGTGGGAGGTAGAATATCATACAAATTTCACAAACCTATAAAGAACTTTTCTCATAGGTCTATTGATTCTTTAAAAAGTGTCACCAAAAATATTATAGTGTGATTATATATACATACATATACATACACACACACACACACACATACACACACATATATATACACATCAATGTTTTCACCAATGGTAGAAACCATTGGGCAAATTTAAGGAGGTAGAGGATGGGGGCAATATGGTAGTACAAAGGGTATTCAGTTCTACCAAAGTTGGAGTTCATGACAGAGGGAGTAGTCCAGGGCTGCTGAACCTGCAGCCTCCAGGACACAGGTGGCCCTCTCGGTACTCAACTGCAGCCCTTTGACCAAATCCAAACTTCACAGAACAAATCCCCTTAATAAAAGGATTTGTTCTGTAAAACTTGGACTCAGCCAAAAGGTCACACCCAAGGACCTAGAAGGCCACATGTGGCCTCAAAGCTGCATGTTCCCTACCCCTGGAGTAGTCTTACCCTTGCCCTTGTTGTTGTTAAAGGCATGGCAGGCTACCAAGACAGGTGAAGAGTTCACAAAGGGAGGAGGAGAGGATGGTCTGAGCATGGTTATGTCCCATGATAGCACAGGCCAGCAGAAGACTATGGGGAAAAGTGCAGGAAGAAATTAGGAAGAAATTAGGAAGAAATCCCTGTGCCATTTCTCAAATGTGAATTATAGAATGGCCGGGCAGATGAACATGGTATAAGGAAGATCTAGGTTTGAATACCGCCTTACACACCTACTGCATGTGTGATACTATATATGTCTTTTGTCCCTTATAAGCTTGTTTCCTTGCAGAGACATGGGGAGGAAGCACTCATACAGTGTCAGCCCCCTGACACACAGCCCCATTTACCCATGCCATGTTAGTTTTAGTTCTCCATGAGAACCAGGAAGGACAGAGACCATTCACCAAAAACTGAAGGAGTCCTATATAGAGTAGTGAAAAACCTGAGATAGAAAACTAGGCGAGCTAGTGTTTTCTGCCTTCTTAGCAGCCAATTTGGATAAGAGTATGGTTGATCTGATTGTTTGAATCATTTAAGACTGCTGGGGGGGAAAAGGATTAAAAATGGTCAATCTGTTGACTGCCTATCAACACAGTCACAGTTGTTTTGTGACCTTGGCAAGTATCTGCCTCTTTACCCCCAACTGAAAAATGGTAATAAATCATGTCAAATCACAACATCCCTGTGTGAAGTTTCACACCATTTAAAGTTATAATGTGTACCTTTATAGGAAGGGAATAAACAGAATGAATTTAAATTATGGGAAGGCAATGGGTGGATGACATGGAAATAGTACTGGTCTTTGGAATCCAAAGACCTGGGTTTGAGTCACAACTCTGACTTATTAGTCATGTGACCCAGGAAAGCAATTTTCACCCCTCTGGACCTCAGTTTCCTCACTTGTAAAAAGAAATATAATAATACTTGTACTACTTAGGTCAGAGGACTATTGAATGAAAAGTACTTTTTAGAACTTAAAGCATCTTTGACATAGGAGCTGCTGTTGCTTTTGAAAAGGACAGGAGCTATCTGGATGGTAGCACCATTATAGTAATAAAAGGCTACACATATGTAGCACTTTATAGTTTGCAAAACACAATACATATATATGTATGTACTTGTATATACACGTATTTTATATATTCTATATATATATATATATACATATACATTCTCATTTGATCTCAAGATTTATGAGGTAAATACTCTTATTATCCCTATTTCCAGACAAGGAAACAAGCTTATAAGGGACAAAAGACATATATAGTATCACACATACAGTAGGTGTGTAAGGCGGTATTCAAACCTAGATCTTCCTTATACCATGTTCATCTGCCCGGCCATTCTATAATTCACATTTGAGAAATGGCACAGGGATTTCTTCCTAATCTCCTGGGGTCCCAGCTCTTCTCTGGGGAATGTGGAGTCTCCATATCAAACTCTTCTCTCCTCTTCTCTCTGACCTTCTAAACTTCTGGATACATTACCAAAAGAGCATGACTCTCTTTGCTCAGGGGTTTTTCTATTGGTCTGGGCCAATATGTAGTTGGCTATCTCCAGGGAGGGTGGCACTGAAAATACCCCTATAAATCCCTCAGCTTCCATTAAAGGAGCACTCTTCTTAAATGTCTTCCTTGTAAGACCTGCCTGCCCTACTCTGAACCATTAGTGGGAACGGTACGTTAATAAGGAGGGACTGTGGTATCTCTAGGAGAGGTTGACCTCCTTCAGCGGAAGCAGGGCACCCATTATAGTGCAATGATAAATCACAAGCCTTCCATTATTCCTCCAGCAGCCTCCTCCTTGCATGCATAAACATACTGGGGAGCAGAAGAGAAAGCAGGCAACAGACAGACAGAATGATGGAAAGGAAAAAGATAGGCAGACACACAGGGGAGCTTGGAGAGGGATTTAAAATAAGCATATACATATATATGCATATGGTGAAACTCCAGCATAACCTTGCAGAGAGAATGTCCCATAGGAAAATATCATGCACGGGTTATTAGTTACATGGGCATCATGCTGGGAATTTCAAATACAAGTGATGTATATGGGGGAACATTATAGACGTGTTTCGCTGTATTTATTTTTATGGCACTCTTCTCTATAGCTGCAGGGTGTCTCAAAGCACATTCAAAGACAAACAAAATAAAACACAGATATGAGTAATCAGAAAAATTCGCTAACTGACCCCATTACCAATGCTACACTGTCCTTTCTTCTAAATGGACTACAAATTACACCTCAGTTTCATTCCCTTTGTCAGACTCCCTGAAGAATGGTGGGAGGTGTGGGGTTAAGAAACAGGCCAAAGGGCTGAGTTGGGACAGAATGCTTCTAGGAAGAAAGGATTTATTAAGTACCTGCTCTATGTTGGGCATTGTGCTAAGTGATTTACAAACATCACCTCATTTGATCCTCCCCACAACTTTTTGATATAGGTGCTATTGTTATACCCATTTCATAGTTGGGGAAACTGAGGCACACAAATTTGTCCAGGGTTTATGTTGGTTTTTTTAGTTATTTTCAGTCACGTCTGATTCTTCGTGATCCCATTTGAGGTTTTCTTGGCAGAGATTCTAGAGTGGTTTGCCATTTTCTTCTCCAGCTCATTTTACAGATGAGGAAACTGAGACAAACAGGGTTGAGTGACTTGCCTAGGGTTATACAGCTAGTAAGTGTCTGAGGTCCAATTTGAATTCAGGTCTTCCTGACTCAAGGCCCAGTGCTCAGTCTACTGTACCACCCAGTTGCTTCTGTAGCTCAGGGCAAGTCTAGATCCAGTGAAAGAAGGAATGAAAGAAAGGAGTAAAGAAGAGGAAACATCAAAGCAGAAAGAGTATACAGGAAGGGCAATGAAAAGATAAGCCTTGAAGTGGAGGTCTAACCCAACCAAAATGTTGGGAGAATGAGGGTTGGAAGACCTAGTAGTAGTAAGGAAACCAGAAGACAAGTCAGAGGTGAGTGATACTCAATGAGATTCACAAATGTTCATTCTTAATTGGTCTGTAGAACCAGAAGAGGAAGGTGGAAAGATAACTGCAGCCTCACTAATTAGAAAGAATCAGTTTAGGCCAGGGTAAGTCAAAAAATCTTACTAGCCCAGAAGACAGTATAAGGGACCTTACTGAGAAGACTAGAAACAAGTCAGTATGAGAGCATGATCTGAGGCCATGAGGTCATGACTACTCTCTCATTCTATGAGAAAGGGAATACAAAACAGACTTAACTATAGACTGTTTTGGAATATCAGGGTCTGAGGAAGGAAGCTAAGGTTATTAAATGAATAAGAAAATGCAGTCAAAGAGTAGGAAGGAGACATCTGATTGATAATGACAAAAGGGTATTTTGTCTATTTTCTCTGATGCTCTCAAAGATGCCTTCTTATACTGGAGGAAGCGTAGGGAGCTTGGTGTTCCCCCTTACTTCTTAGAGGTTGACAGATTTCCCCTGAGACTCCAAAACAGGAGAGGAAAGCCTAGGTTTAGTGTAGGGTAAGATCTATATCTTTTCTAGGTTTCTCTTTGATAGATAGTTGGAACATGTTAGCCACTTCTCCCTTTTTTTTCTCCTAAAAGATAATCATCTGGGCTCCAAGTATGGGACACCCTTCATCTGGTGATATTGCCACCTGGTCCCCTTTCCTGGTGGCTTCAGTAACTTGCACTTTCCACATCCTTCTTCCCCTAGCTTAGTTTATATCTATCCATAAGTTGTGAAGATAACAAAGAAGGAAGGAAGGAAGGAAACTGGGAGAGGGGAAAGAAGAAAGGAAGAGGAGAAGGAAGGAAGGGGAGAAGGAAAGAAGGGGAGAAGGAAGGAAGGAAGGAAAAGAGGAAGGGAGGGAGGAAGGGAGAGAGGGAAGGATGAAGAGAGATGTTAGAGTTCACATACGGCAATTCAACTGATTATTTAAAGAGAACAGTTTATAAAAGAAATTACGAAAGCTCTGACTTATTTTTTATCTTTTTAAATTATTCTCTTTTTAGTTTAAGGTGAAAGCTGAAGGTGTAAGCTTCAAAAAGACAGATTTTATCTTTATATCCCTAGTGCCTAGGGTTTTGCACATAGTAGGCAGCTAATAAATGCTTATTAAATTGGTGATTGCTGAGATTTCTGACCATTTCCTAAAATGGTTGAGATGATAAGGGAACAGAAAAAAAGACAAGAGAGATGGAGAGGACACAGTCTTGGTCAGGGTGTCTTGTACACTATAGGAACTTTTAAAAAAAAGTTTGAATTGGACCAAATTGCATTGAATTGATGGGCAGGTCTCATCTAATTCTAGGGGGTGACTTGATGGTAAATTACCCGTTGCATCTCTTGCCTTCTTAACCTGTGAAATGTGGATTGCATGTCTACTTTTGCTTCAATGTGAGGTTTAAGTAAAGGTCTTTCAAAGGCTTGGTCACAGCATGCTTTGCAATGTTGGAAGTGGAGTTTTAGAATGTTATAGGTTTAAAAAGATAGGAAAGCTCACTGAGTTGTGGGTCCATAAGGTTCAGGGAGACTTTGTACATGCCACCAATATGTGTGTCTATTTTTTCCCATTATGCACCTGAGTGACTCTCACTGAGGTTTTACCTCCAACATATTGCACCTACTCCATTTTCAGCATGCAATCATTTTAGAATTCCATCAGAAAACCCAACAAAGCTCATTTAGCTGAAATTGTTTTGTGTAGCCTCCCTCCCTCTTTCCTCCAATATTGTTTTTTTTTTCTTTCTGGTTCCATAGCTCCTTTTATGACATTTATAGATAGTTTCCTCTTGTTCTAATAGGAAGTGGAGGTAGCCTTTCTTGTATGGAGAACAGGAACATCCTTAGCCTCGGTAAAACAGTTCTTCCCAGACCACTGACTCGTGCTTCTGAATTTTTAAATATTATCCAGCAGATTTTCCATCAGTGGCTACCTCTCACTGGTAAAGTATTCATTTTTATCCATTCCTAATGGCCCCATCTTCTCCTTAGTTTTTGTTACTAATGTCTGTTTCCCCCATGTAACAGTTCAGTAACTCAGCTACTTTAGAGCAATCACGATTGTTGTCCTTTTTCTGATTTATTAGCTGAGTACTTTTTCTCAAGTGTGCCTTTCTTCTTTAATATATTTGTGAAAGGCTCTTTGGCCCCATCTGTCCAGAGTGTTTTACTGTGTTTGCAAGCCATCTCCTCCATAGTGGATGTGACTTCATGGATCTCAAAGCTGACCGCGCTTTTCCCACCTTCCATTTTTTGGTTCCACATAAATAAAATTTCTTAAGCTGAATCTATATCCACTTCCCCCCAAAAAAGCCATTCTCAACAATCTCCTTCACTTTGGTTCTAAGCAGCCTTTTAAATAACTTTAGGTATATCCCAGACACAATGTTCCAGAGAGCAAACTAACATCTGATGTTGCACTGCAAGAGAGATATTTCAAACAAGGACCAATTGCTATGTCTGCTTTTGGCCTCGATCCTTACTATATTGAACCCAGACATAAATACACTGAAGCCTGAGGTGGACACATCTACATAACTGACAGAATCCTCATTGCAACACCTTAGTCTGTGTGCCCACAGGGTACCTTCCAACCCCAGGTTTCATTGCCACCAGGTCCTGCCTTCTGAGACTGGCTGACTTTGAGTGGTATAGAGGAAACCCTCTCCTCTCTTAGGGCATTATGGGAGGAGCAGAGATTCACCATGTGCCCTTATTTAAGGTCAGCCTTTCATAGAAAGCTAAGAAAAAGAATCTATGGGCTATGATGACAGAATTTAGGATGCTGAAGGGAAGAATACATACACACATATATGATAGATAGGATATATATGATATATATGATAGGAGATATATATGCATATATGTATATGTATAGATATACACACATATATATACATGGACAGACACATATATACATATATACACATACACACACACACACACACACATATATATATATATATATATATATATATATATATAATATAATGGTCATCAGGACAGCCTGTAGGAGTAGGTTTTCATAGTTCTGGGTGAGGCTGGAGAGGCTGGAAGCTTAGCCAAAGAAGAGCAGCCAACTAGCTCCTTAGACTGTGAACTAACTGAGAGCAAAAGCTGTTACTGGTTTTCTTTTTATCTCCAGCACTTAGCACGACCCTTGTCACTTAGCAGGTGTTTAATAAATGCTTATTAACTTGACTTGAGAAAAGTGACCAGAGGAAAAGTGAACAGATGAGGAATTAGTATTCTGAGTGATGGTGACTAGACTTGGACCTTTCAGGAAGCCACGAATGGCTTTGCCTCAGCTTACCACACAACTGATGATGGGGAATCCTACTAGCCTTGATTCTTTAAAAAAAAAAATAACAACAAAAATTTTTTTTTAATTCTAGATTTAACAAACCCCAAAATAAAATTGATTTTATAAAAAAAGAAAGTGAGACCCACCAGAAAGGGAGAATTATGTTAATAGTTAACAACAGACTATTCTGAGTCCCTTTACATTTGTTTATGGAATCTTGAGTCCTTTACATTTTCTGCATTTTCTGTGGGGCAAAATAAAGGATTTCTTGAACCCAATATTTTCACCATTTGCCATGAACATGTGTACATGATTTGTGGGACCCTTTCTCCCATGACCACGGAAATCTAAACAAAAACAACAGTTTGAGATTTTCCAGAGGGCTGGGTAAGGGTAATATAGGCCACAGAGAGGTAGTTACATATGATGAAAGTTGTTGAAATAAATCAAATTGAAGTTTATGCAATTTGTGTTCAAGGTTTCTTTATCATTCTTTCCATAGCTTCCGCCTCCCTTTTGACCTTAGACCCAAGTGTCCAGGTACCCTTATCCTACCTTTTTAAAGTCCATGCCTTTCACTATATCCCTGAATCTAATCTGACCTCTTCAGGAATGCTATAGCTCCTCATGTGATGGAACTTTCTGACACCCTCACATTCAGTACCTACTACGGTGTTAGGTCATATTTCCTCAGACTAAATGGCTAATAATAGGAGACAGTGTAAATGTTATAGCTACTGCCCTCAGAATGAGAATGCCTCAATCTATGTATGCTAACATAAGCAAAACAGCCAAGAATCAAATCTTTCTTTACATCACCTGTGAGTTTCATTTCCTTAATACCTGCTTCTCAGTTCCCTGTGACATCTATTTCTGTAGTCTTGGTCAGAAAGGAACAGTAATAGCCTTCAGCTGCCGCTCTCCAAAGGAGGCACAGATACTAACATGCTACTTAGGAACCTAAGGGAGATGACCAAGCCCCTCAGGGAAGCATAGACTTCATTCACACTAGGGAGAGTAAACCCAGACTACTAAGATAGAGAGATCACTTTTGCACATTGCTAGGAATCTGTCCTCTTATCTCTTACATCTTTCTCAAAGTCATTTAAAAACATACTCTGCCACTGTGGAATGTTAGTGCCTAATTTGTCACCCCCTTGTGTTTGTTCTGAAAGCAGTCACCACTCTGGTTGTGGGCAGCTGTGGCTGAAGGAATGTCTGTTGACATCTGGCTAGAGGATATGATTCCTGGGAAGTACTGGGAATAACGGCCAACTCCTTCCAGAGAGTTTTCAAAGCCTTATTCCGAGGTATCAGAATTTCTAGCTACTGGGAAAGGGGATAAAAAATAATTTGGTTCTGAAAAAAAAATTGAGGATATTTCTAAATTGTACAAAATAGAGTCACCTCATCAGCTGGAGAGCTGACCCTGGCCCAATTATAAGCCTAGTGGCTTATAATAATTATATTATTATTATAATCATAATACAATTGTATTGTATGCATTATATACATTATATTTATATTTTATATGATTCTATTATATATATTTGTATAATTATATTATTATATAAGCCTACTGGCTTATAATAAGCCTAGAAGGCTACAAGAAGAGAGAGGTTGGTTTCCTTATGTGTCCATGAAAATAAATGTTTCTTAACATAAAGAAAAATTATTAATGCCATTATTTTATGAGGAAATTCCTTTGAAACTTGCAGGATCATATAATTGAACTTTATGAGTATGTAAGAGGTTCTTCAGTCCAGTCTCCTTCCATCTGGCAGGGCCATCACTAATATACAAGAAAAGGCCCTTGCAGAAGGGGAGTCTGAAGCTTTCAGCAGTCAGTCACTCATGCTATAGCATCTAAAAACATGTCTTGTCAGAAAATAGTTTTTTTTTATGTGTAACCTGCAGGAAAGATCTCCAATTCTGGGTGTAAACGGAAAAAAAATTTCTCTCTCTCTCTCTCTCTCTCTCTCTCCCCTCCCCTCACCCTTCCCCTCCCTCTCTTTTCTGTCTCCCTCTCTTTACTCTGTCTCTATGTCCTCTCTCCCATATATGCATATATGTGTATGTACATTTATATGTATCCATGGGTATATGGATGTATGTGTGGATGTGTGGTCAGTTGGTTGGTTAAAAAAATAATCAAGTTTTCCCTGAGGGAGCTAGATTTTAAAATTTTTGTGAGTCATCCTTACTTTATGCTTGGTTGTACCAGATAATGAATGATGCTAAAAATGTGGATCCAAGAAGGTATGTCACATCATGGGAAGGCCTTACCTAGAGGCAGAATAGAACATTGCCTAGGGTGATATTTAGGGGTACTATCCCTTAATCTCTGTCCCACAGATCTAAATACCACAGTGAAAGCTTTCTTCACCTCCCACTAAGTCTTTGTCCCTTGCTAAAACTCACTTTGTCAATCAGTTATACTTTATTGGGAATTGGTTGATGAGTCTTTTCCTTGACCAGGGTTTGGGAGAGACAAAGAGAACCAAATAACACAATACTGCAAACGGGAAGAAAGAGTACAGATAAGGGAGTATCATTTGTGAAACTGGACCCAAAAGGATTATTGGGGTCAAGGCAATCAGACACACAGTTGGGGATGTCTTCAGAAGGATATTGGAAAAGATCAGCCATAGCGTATATATACCCCTTGACAAATCCTGCCAGTAGATTCTGAAGAGAAAATCAGAAAATTATGACTTTACCAGGAGGAAAATGGTAGTCTCAAAAACTGGGAGGAAGAACTAGTTTTTCTTGTGGTGGGTTTTCTTGGCTTTAGACACACCCCTATCCTCCAATCTGGTACCACTGCCTGGCTCCATTTCTAGAACCTCTCCATATATGGCTAGAAATGTTCATGCCGCAAGCAATGTGGTTGACATATCTCAATAACATCATAGATGGGAAACCATTCTGACCTGCCTGATTGATAGTATGCCTTTCCTTTGTCATCCATGAACTGCCCAGTTCTGTAAGAAACCCAGAAGTGCTAACACCATAATGGGGGGAGTGGTGAGACTTGGGTTTTAGGTCATGGCAGGGGTCTCCTAGGATCCCTTTCTTCCTTCCACAGTTGCCTGATTTTCTTAGTTTTAGATATCACTTATACCTCTCTGACAGCTCTGACTCTGGTGTGTTCTCTCTCAAACGCCTGTAATCTGAACCTATCCAGGCTCCTTCTTCCTTGGCCCTTTCCCCAATTCTCTTTGCCTTCTCTCAAGAACTTCCCTTGTATAAGTTTAAAAGTACAGAATAAAGGCCCTGGTTTTTGGGGTCCATGTTCCTGGTGAGTTTGCTTTTTTTTTTGGAACTAAGTAGCTCAGAGCAAGACTGGGTGATCTGGTACAAGTTAGAGATCTCACGGAGAGAAATCATATTTTACGGTGAATAGAGAATCTTGTCATCTTCTCTTTGTTTATAGATTGAAAAGCTCTCAGATTTGATACCCTATTTTCAAAACACAGCAGAAATATACTTTAAAAAATTTTTTAATATATAAATTTATTTATTTTTAGTTTTCAACATTCACTTCCACAAGATTTTGAGTTTCACATTTTCTCCTCATCTCGTCCCTCCCCCACCCTAAGATGGTGAGCATTCTGAATATCCCTTCTTCTACTCTGCCCTCCCATCACCACCCCCTTCTCTTATCCCCTTCCCCTTCTATTTTCCTGTAGAGTAGGATAGATTTCTATGCTCCATTGCCTGTACATCTTATTTCCCAGTTGCAGGTGAAAACAATTTTTAACATTTGTTTTTAAAACTCTGGGTTCCAAATTTTTTCCCTTCAGAAATACACTCTTAAAGAGAGAAAGGAATCATGAGTAGGAGAGGGCTACGTCTGCCAAATTGATTTGAGGTGAGTTCTGGTTGCACGACCATTTTTTCTCTGTAATATTTCTTAGAGTCCTTTATTTAATATTTCTTAGAGTTCTCATCAGCAGGAAGGTATTTCTTTAAGGTAGGAACTCTTAACCTTTTGTATGTCCTGGACTCCTTTGGCAGCAGCCTCCTCAGAATGTTTTTAAATGCATAAAGTACATAGGATTACAAAGACAACCAATACTGAAATATGGATATCAAAATATTTTTTTTAAAGTTCAAAGATGCCAAGTAAAAACTTCTTCTTTAATGACATAGATTTTTAGAGTTTGTAAAAAAAAATGTTTGGGCAGTCTGACAGAAGACACATAACTGACACATAGTAGGTACTTTCGTCAATGTTTGTTGAAGTGGACTGAAATTAATTCAGAGCTCTTCTAGCCACCACCTGGTATGCAATAATGTTCTTTGGGGGCTACGATTTGGATAAACTCTTGAGGACTATTATTTTGCTGTTTGTCTTAGATATTGACATTAAAAATGGATAGGAGTAGGGGTAGGGGTACGGAGGGAATAAGAAAGCTAAATAAAACCCCAAACGGAATGTAACCCAAACACCCAGGAGAGTCCCAAGCCTATAACTTGTAATAAGTCAGCTTTTATTATCCTAGCTTTTGAGTATTAAGCACTCAGTTCATCTCCATTGATTTGTAATGAGTCTGGGAAGCTCACAAAGCTATAATCAAACCAGGATCCCTTTAAAATGAACTTTTCTGCAAAGAGAGCCAGGCAGATAGCATCTGTGGAGAGCTATGGAGGAAAGAGCTCACTGCCCCCATTGTGAAGCTCTAGCAGGGCCAGAGAATAGGGCGGGGGCTTCATTAGTCTGATAAAACCAGACAAGGCCAACTTTTCATTAGAGAGAGGCACAAATCCACTTGGCTTGGTTTTCCTCCTTTACATTATAAAAGCATTATCTGACCAAAGCTTATGGGCCTCATTATTCCTGGAAGCATTAGGAGGAAAAGGAGGGGGGAGGAGGACACTAGGAGACTGGAGGGGGAAAGATGTACCCAGAAGGCAGGGAATTGAGGGGGTCATCTTTTCAAAGCACTATCAGTGAATGAAAGTCAGCCCAGTCTGGGGCTTAATTCTCAGTCCCTGTGAAATTAAGAGCTACTATCAACAATGAATATCTGCTTGGAGACACCCTATCTATTGTTGGGGGAAATAAAGATTTTAGGTAAGACTCCGTTTCTGACCTCATGAGGCTTACAATCTTTCTCTCCACCATCTAACTCTTACTTGTCAAACACAGCAAAACATTACTGCTGCAAAGAACTATTGGAGTTCCCTTTGATCTTTGCCTATAGTTAGCAGCTGCCTAGAAGCTAGAAATCCAGGGTTAAAGGAAAAACAACAACAAACATATATATATATATATATATATATATATATATATATATATACACACATACGTATATGTATACATATGCATATATATATAGGTGTGTGTGTGTGTATCTGTATATCTGATGTGTCTCATTTTACAGAATAGCTGTGTCTTAAAAAAAAGTGTCTTCACAATATATTATGCAAAACTTTTTCTGCTTTTCCCCCTCACTGAGTTCCATTATAAAAGTGAGAAATATGTAAACTTGGTATGGGAAAGGGATTGTAATTCATAATTGAGCCAAGAACATATGATGGATGATTTGGAATGTAGGGCTTGTCTTTCTTGCATCTATTTACAAGGGCTAATAGAGCTGGATTGCAACTTAATTCTTCACCAGTAGATGGCAACACCTAACATCTGATCTATTCCAGCTACCCAGGTCCTTCAATTTGAAGCTCTGAGTTTTTTCATGGGAAATATGGAATTATCATTGTGCTTAATCAACATGGTGTTATGTGAAATAAATTCACTGAAAATTGAGGATTCCACTATTTCTGTAAATTTGAGAAAATTAGATTTTTGTTTTTGTTTTTTATTTTTTATTATTGCTTTTTTAGTATGGTGGATGTGAAAAGGGAAGGTAGAACACAATTGCCAGAGACTTTTGGTAGATCTGCAGCAAAGCACATCTCAGGCTCACAATGATGCTTCAGATTAAGTTATTTCAGAACCCCTAGGATGATTTTTATCCTCAGAGCCATGGGTGTAGTTTTTCACAGAGGCTGGAGGCAGTTGTAATGCATATAATACATTCAGATCTCTTCCTTCTCTTCCCACAGCTGAGACCAAGTCCAAAACTCTACTAGAACCTCTTGGTATAATAGGCAATTCAACCACATGTTTCTTGCCAATTGCTTAGTGGTGTTAAATAAAGACTAGGATGGAATAAAAAGACTCTGCACCTGTTTAGGATGGAGTTTTGGCTTCAGCACAAATGCTAGGTAGACTAGCATTCAACAGAGCTTGAAATATGATGTTCCCCAGAGTGTCTAAGACTCCTGCTTCATGGACCAGTTCTTAGCACACTGGATTGTGAACAGCAGTAACTCAGTAAATTGTTGCTGATCTGATGGTAATGATGATAAAATCAGTAAAAATAGTGATGATAATGGTGGTGGTGTTGATAGTACTGATGGTGGTAGTGGTGGTGTTAGTGACAATGATGACTGGCAACTGATAACTAACTTGTTCACATGGTAGACAAGCCATTCTAGCTTAAGCAGCAATATACCCTGGGGGAGAAAAGAGTCTGCATATGCAATGAAGTCACACCACCACCACTTTGACCACCATCTTCCCTAGACCCCGATAAAGACAGCCCAGGACCCTGAACCCAAATGCCTTAGAAATGGCAGTGCTTTCCCCCCCAAAAAAAAACAAAACAAAACAAACATCCCAACCCCTGCAGCCATCATTGAAGGGAAAAAAATTCATTTTGAAGAGGTGTTCTATCAGCCTCATCACTACCAGCAACACCAAAAAACAGATAGGCATAGGAACCCCTAGGGCGCTGGTCATGCTTCCAGCCCAGTCCTCAAAGTCATCAGCTTGTAGAAAAACCTCCTGTAGAGAAGGAGCTTGTCATATCCACCGACTGTCAAACAAGTGTCATGAACAGTGCTGGCAAGCCAACCTGTCTGGTGTAGCAAGGCACCCTGAGAAACAGACAGGAAGAAGCATGGGCCAGGCAAGTCAAACCACCACCACCTTGACCACCATCTTCTCTCAAACCTGATGGAAAAAACCCAGGACTCTGAACATGAGAGCCTAGAACATGGAAGCACTGTTTCCAGCCCGGTGCCTTCAACCATCCTCCTGGAAAGCAAGTGCTGTGGAGAAGCAGCCCCTCCTGCAGGTGCTACAGCCGCAACTCCTGAAGATCTAAGAAAGAAAGTCCTTGCCCCCCAAACCCTCAGCACTATCAAATGTTTCCACATCACAAACTGACGTTATTTTTTTCCACTGGAAATAACATTAAAAAAGAGAAAATACTTGTTTTGCCACTGCACCCTCAGGACCATAGGACCTTTCTATTTCACTTGCAATTGAAGCCTTCCGTGTGGATGGTTTCACCCATTAGCATGTGGACTCCTTGAGAGTAACAGTTGTCTTACTTTTCTGTTTGTATCCCGAGCATCCACAGCACAGTGCTTTGCACATAGTAAGTGTTTAACAAATGCTTCGTTCATTCATTCATTCATTCTTAATAATGATGATTAATGATAATAGTGATAATGATGATGGTAATAGTAATGATTATGAATGATGAAGTTAGTGGAGTTGGTAATGATGATGATGATGAAGATGACAACGGTGAGGATAATGGTAGTGATTATGTGGTCATGCTGTTGCTGCTGCTGCTGCTAATAGTACTGGTTGCAGTAGTTATTTGACAATTGACCAGTTATATTGGTAACGTTCCCCTCTTGCTCCAATCTTATTTCTGCTCTGTCTGGATCAGAACTGAGAGAACTTAGACTCTTCCTTTTGCCTCTGTTTATGAGACACCAAAGGATATTTAAGGCAGCATTTGTCAGAGCAGAGTGAGAATTGGACCTGGAGTCAGCCAGTATGAGTTTGAAGCCAGCTTCAGATTTTACTGACTAGGTCATCTTGGGTAACTTGCTTAACCTCACTGAGCCTCAATTTCCCCAACTGTAAAATAAGGATAATAATACTACTGACCTTAAAGGGTCACTGTGAGGAAGATGTTTTGCAATCCTTAGAAAGAAATATCTGAATCTGAGTGCTTATTACCTTCTATAGCAGTGAAATCAAACAAATAGAAATGGGGGTCATTAATCCATTCATCAAGGATGCCTCTGGGCCACATATTGACTTAGTTAAATAATATAATATTATTTAAGTTTTATCATATTTTAATTTGTTTTGTTAAATATTTTCCAGATTACGTTTTAATCTGGTTTGATCCATACCTGGGAGTGTTGTGGGCCATGTGTTTGATGCCTCTGTCTTAGATAATAGTGAGACCTAAGTAGGGAGGCTCCTTGATTCTAGGGCTCTCTTAGACCACCTGGGATCAGATGACCCCAGAGGTGAAGTAATAAGGGTATAGTCTCAGTTCACCACATTCAGAAATGACAGAGAATTATGATTTGTTTCTGGAACAGCTAAGTTAGCTAGTCTGTGAAGAGATTCTCTGTCAGCTCATAGAGTTTTGTAGTTGGAGCATAGCCAGAAATGTTTGTTTGAGGCAGAGATTTGTTTGAGGAAATGTAGCTCCTGTTCTTTTAAACTTTCCCCAAAGTGTCAGGTGTGGAAGGTTAACACCCACCCTTTACTTAATTACCCACTGAGCTTGAACTTCCATAATCCTCTCCCGTCCTTCCTGCACCTCTACCCAAACCCTTTGCAACAACTAGGAACAATTCCAGCTTCAGTGAATGCCTGACTAGAAGTATGCCCACATTGAGGCCTAGATGGATCTGGGGCCAGAATAGGAAATAGCGAACATGACTTTGACTCAACCCTGTGTGATACTTAGACTTAAATAAGATTTTTTTTAACACAGGAGTTAAAATTCTCTGTCTCTCTGTCTCTCTGTCTCTGTCTCTGTCTCTCTCTCTCTCTCTCTCCTTCTCTCACCCTTTACCTCACTCTTTCCTTCTCTCTCTCCTCTTCACTTTCTCTCTTCTCTTTTCTCTCCTCGCTCTCTCTCCCTCTCCTGCTCTCCCTCTCCTCTCTCTTTCTCTCTCTCTTTCTCCCTCCCTCCATCCCTACCTCTCTTCTCTCTCTCCCTGATCCTCTTTCATGATCCTTTCAGTGTCAAATCGAGTTGTGTTCCAATCCTGAAAACACCTCCTTGCTTGGCACTTGCCCCACTTAGGATGTGTAGTACCAAGAAGAAAATGACAAATTGAAGAATGAGTTATGAATTCTACTTTCAACTCCATTACTATAATTGATTTATGGAGATGCAATATGGCATAGAAAAGAGAACATTGGATTTGGAAGCAAGAAGACCTGAATTTGAACCCCACCTCGATTCTAGCTCTGTGATCCTGATCAAGTCATTTGGCTTCTCAACAATGCAGACAACAGTCCAAGACCGTAAACTATTGCTGATCTAAACCAGTACAGAAAATTACTTACTAGGAGTTTCCTACATTAACAGAATCATAAATATGGTCCAAAAATTTATATCTCATAATATTCTGGCAGAGAAGATGGAGAGATGTGGCCTAGACAAAGCTCAATTAGATGGATTAAGAAGGTAGGCAGGAATCAAAGAGTAACTGTTGATGGCTCAGTGTCAATATTGACATCTCCAGTGAAGGACCCCAGGAATATGTGCTTGGCCCTATGTTCTTCAACATTTTCATCAATGATTGGATAAATATGTAGACATCACATTCATCAAATGTGCAAATGACACAAAGCTGGGAGGGATAGCTAACATATTTGGGATCCAAAGAGATCTAGACACAGAAAGGCAAGGCGGCCCCAATTTGGCTAAAACTCAGAGTATGAGAAGGAAAGTAATGTGAAATAAATCTGGAAAGATAGCCTGGAGCCAGATTATAAAAGGCTTTAAATGCCAAATAGAGGAGTTTGCATTTCATTCTAGGGACAGGGAAGCAATAGTTTGGGATGTTGTTTTAAGAAAACAGGAAAAAAAAGACCTATGATATCACACTTTATTTTTTTTTAATATTGTAATCTTTCAAATAAAAAAGTCTCATCATTATATTACTTTATATATGGGTTTACATTTGAACTTATATTTGAATATTTGAGAAGTAAAAGTTATCAGGAACATTTCATGGAGGGTAACAAAATAGGATGTTTCTATAGAAAGAGCCCTAGGCAAAGAACTCAGAGACTTGGTTTGAATCCCAGCTTTTCACCTTACTGGCTATGGAGTCTTGTAAATGTCACTTAATCTTCATGATATTTAGGGAAATTCTTCCCTTGTAAAACACATAATTGAACTAGATGATCCTTAAATGACTCTAAAAGTTTATGAATCTCTCTGTACTTCTCTACTATTTTCTTCCTAGACCCAACTCTTTGAATATTATCAAGGGGCTTGGTTGTCTTTCCTCATGTGCTCTCATGAACCAGGCATCTTTCACGGATGCTCATGATGAGTGAGACTGGACTCCAGAGTGGAATGTTTACAAAGGGAGAAACTGCTGTTTTGCTTCTCACAAGCCTACTCTGTGGGCTTACTCAGTTATGAAAATCAACTTCTCTAGCTTGAGAGGGAGAGGAATCAGTCTGGCCTCTTAATTTCCATAAATCCTGAGGGTTCCTGGGCACATGAGGTCTTCTGGGCATGCTCCTAATACTCTTACTGAAAAAAAGAAGTTCTCATTACTCCCAGTTTAAATATCGTCTTCCATCTTGGAAAGTCAGTTTCCTTGTCTCTAAAATGAGGACAATTTTACCTGTGCTACTTACTTTCTAGGGTTATAATAAGTATAACCTTTGCTTCAAAACCTATTTGCATGAGACTGTCTTTATTGGTGTTCAGGGCTCTACACTTGTGAAAGAGACGCGGCTGGTGAAAGCTAGTGATCAAATGAATTAATAATAGCTAAATTCCATGCAGAGCTTTATGCTCTAAAAAGATTTCTGAAATATTATGGGGGATCCATAGGAAGACATGAACAAGAATCACACAGGATAAGGTGACATAAAGAAATTGGAATTTGTACCAACAGATGTACCGGCCGCGCCAACCTTGTGCCGGCCCGCGCTGAACACTCTCCTCCTATAAGGAGCAAGCTGCCAGAGTCATACTCACCAGTCTTCGGATCCTACCCAGGTACACACACAGAGACGAACCCATGGAGGTGGCAACACCCAAGCTTTATTCAGAGGCCATCACAGCAAGCTATCACAGCAAGGCCAAGCAGGAAGGCCAGAGCAACAGAGCAGGAGCAAAGAGAGCCTGCGCTCCCACCGCAGCCGTACCTAAGTACCTACTTAGCCCCTCCTCCTCAGCCCGCCTACTAGCCAATGATTGTAGGGTCAGATACCGGAAGGGGCTGTCTGAGTTTAGCGCACCAAGGGAGAGGGAGTGACGCAGGAGGCTAGGACCGGATACAGGAAGGAGGCGTCTGGGATTAGTGCATAGACAAAGAGTACGTGACCTAGGAAGTCAGGAAGGACACAGGAAGGAGGTGTCTGGGGTTGACGTTGCATATAGGGAGGGGACTAAGCAAAGGGAACTCGTCCTCTGCCGTCCCACTCCCACGTGGCCTTGCCTCAGGAGCACATGCTCCGCTACTTCCTTGCACCCAGCTTATCTCACATAGCACTGCCCACTGCCTCAGGGCTTCTCCGTACCCAGCCCATCCCAGTTCACCACAACTCCGCCTACCACAGCCCCTGCCTCGACTTCCAAACACCCAGATTCTACCCCAATCTTGCCACAACGTCCACCTGGCAGCTGTCAACATCAGACAGTCCCTCACAAATAGAGGTAGTACCAGTAAAGTCATGTGTCCAACAAAGTTTCCAAGTATGTTACACTGAGTAAAATTGTAAATCATTTCAGTATTCATCCATTTGTAATTTTTGTGTCTCTCTCATTTCATCTTATTTTATTTTTCACTCTGTTCATATATCTTGACTTGCTTACAGCCCAGGCAAAGCCCTAGAGTGCTAAAAACATGCCCATGGCTTTTGGGTGGAAGATTGGCTACCCTTGAGTCAGATAATGTATGCAAAGCACCTATATTCCTGGGAAAAGGAACTCGATTTTCCCAAGCTTCTGTTACTATAGCTGAATTCTCATTTCATCTTGAATGGATGTCAGGCCAGCCATGCAAATAGTTGGAAGTGGGGAAGGGGGGGACAGGCAATCTTATCTACACTGTTTGCAGAGATCCTACCCACACTTCTTAACACCAGCTAGCTCCCTTCTCACAGTCCTCACCATCTCTACAAATGTCAGTATGTCTAAGCTTCTAAACACACAAAAAACCATTCCTGTGAAAAATATACTTAGCTTTCTCACAGATTAAAATTGCATAAGAGAAGGATGGTGGGCCGGAATTGCATTTGGGAAAGTACACTGAGCTTTTAATGACTCCAAGCTTCTCCCTGAAACAGTAAGAACAAACAAACAAAATCATCTTTTTAATGCCAATATTCATCTGGTGATACTATATGGATGAAAGTTACAGAATAATACAATATCTGAAGAATCAAAATGGTAGGTCATCAAAAGGGCATGGAGGATGCCTAGTGGGCATAAATTGAATATAATATAGTACCAATGAAAAAATGCATAAAAAAGTGGTAGAAAATATACCATCAGGGAGACATATAACTAGAAAAGGGAAGTGGGCTGGTCATGTAGTGTGATAACTAATAGGAAAGACAGCCTGTGCACTATACTGGTACATTTCATATCAAGAGACCTAGAAGATGGCTCTAAGCATGGTGAGTGGACCCATAGGGAAAATTTATAGGAGGACTTGAGTGTGAGTTGTACAAGATAAGAAAGTGTGGTTAGGTTTTAATCTGTACTTTTAAGAGGACTACCAGGAGTAGCTAGGTGGTGCAGTGCATAGAGCACTAGCCCCGGATTCAGGAGGACCTGAGTTCAAATCTGACCTCAGACACATAACACTGCACTAACTGTGTGACCTTGGGCAAGTCACTTAACCCCCTTGCCTAGTCAAAAAAAAAGTACCACATTGATGGGGGAAAGGGGGCACCTTCCTTGTCAACAACACCAATTACTAACTACCACCAATGTGCAGATAAGCCCAGAGCCTCAGCAATGGTAATATCCCCTAGATCATCAATCCTGCATTCCATCTAGACTTCACAACTATCATTGTGGGAAGTAACCCTTGTGGATATGCACATGAGGAGATTCTACAGCCCCGTCTAGTGAAACGTAACATACTAAACAGTGGAAAAATCAGAATCATTCCCACCAACATCCTTGATACTGTTAAATGGTTCAATATCAGAAATGGATATAGTTTAATCAATGGACATGATATCTAAGAAAATGTATTACCATGTGTTTTACCAATGCAACCTAAAGACCATAAGACTTATCCATATGATTTGAAGCTGAAACTATCTATATACGTTGTTTCTACCATTAAAATGTGAACTCTTTGAGAGTAGAGAATAATATGCTTTTCTATTTGTATCATCAACACTTAGCATAAGACTTTGCAAATATTAAGTGCTTTATAAAGTCTTTTTCCTTCTTTCTTTCCTTTCTTCCTTCCTTCCATTCTCCCCTCCTCTCTACATTCCTCCCTCTTTCCCTTCCTTCTTTCCTTCCTTCTTCCCTCCCTCTTATCTTTTCCTTCTTTCCCTTCTTCCCCTTCTTTCTTTCTTCCTTCCTATCTTCCTTCTTTTTTCTTTCTTTCTTTCTTTCTTTCTTTCTTTCTTTCTTTCTTTCTTTCTTTCTTTCTTTCTTTCTTTCTTT
>NW_020954567.1:2587243-2593496 GCF_900497805.2 Vombatus ursinus | reverse complement strand
TTTCTTTCTTTCTTTCTTTCTTTCTTTCTTTCTTTCTTTCTTTCTTTGTCTCTCTCTCTCGGTCTTTTAAATTTGGTTGTCTTCACAATGTGGTTAGATGGTCTTTTGTTGAAAGTGTTGCAAAAAGGATGTCTGTTTGGGTATAAGTTAGATGACACAGCCTCTGAGGTTCATTCCACCTCTGAGATTCTGTGATGCTGAAGGTGAGAATCACTGGTGGGATTGTTTAGAACTTCATTCCTTTCAGCTTAAAGCTACAGGCTTTGATCGCTGTTGAAACATAAATCTCCTTGGGAGCAATAATACTTTAAAGTTCTCAATCATTTATACCATAGGGCAAGTGAAGAATCTGAGATGAATTTTGATTGTGAGAGGAGGGGAGGAGAGAATTGAAGAATGCTGGAAGCTTGAAGGGAAAGGGAAAGGGTACCCTTAGAGCAAAATGGACACAGAAAAGAAAGACTGAGCGTGCCTGAGACAACTTTGCCTGTTCCACAACTTTGTTGGGTTGGCACAATGTTGAATTCCCTGGGAAAAGCTCCTTTCCTGACTCTGTCAAAAGTAAAAGAGCAGGGTCATCTAGGAGGTGCAGTGGATAAAGTTCCTATCCTGAAGTCAGGAGGATGTGAGTTCAAATGCAGCCTCAGACACTTTTCACTTAGTAGCTGTGTGGCCCTGGGCAAGTCACTTAACCCCCATTCCTCACTGACAAAAAAAAAAAAGGTAAAAAAAGTAAAAGAGGAAACTAAGGTTCAGGGAAGTGATGTGAATCTTTCAGTCCTATATTTTTGGTGCCATAATTGGATCTCAACGTAGTTTGGACTAAATGACCCCTTCCAGCTATGACTTAATAAGTCATTTATGATGTATTATTAATAAGTACTCAGTGCAAAAGCAGGGATTGGACTACAAGTCATAAGATCTGAGTTTGAGCCCTAACTCTAATGTTTATTATCTGGGGGGCCTTATGGGGGCACTTTACCTTTGGGCTCCATTCTCTTCTCTGTAGAGGCTTAATCCAGTATTCTTCAAATTACCTTCCAGATCTAAAGTCTTTTATTATTATTATTAGTCTATTAGTCCATAGTAGGGCCCTCTAGGTTTTCAAAGCATATATTTGGAGCTGGATGGAATATTTGAGGTCATCCAATCCAATCTATTCCCTCTATTGTATAGATGAGCAAATTGGGGTCCCCACTCGGGCAAAGGCACTGTCCAAAGTCATACAGCTAAATTAAATGAAAGACTTTGAATTTGAACCCAGGTTTTCTGATGCCATATCCAGTACCCTGCCCACATTACCACACTTCCTTATTTCTTTTTGAAATGAGGGAAATAGATCTTTTCCTCAAGATGTAGAATTTCTGAGGATTGGGTGGCCTGTGAGTTCCCCTCTAAGTCACAGAGGGCCCGTGAAGTTCCCTCCCCTTAGCACCAGGAAAGAGATCTCAGGACTTAATGGTTATGTCTCCCACACAGCAGTGGGGCTCTGAGCAACAAGTACCAGCTGCTGCCAGGACAGCCCTACAGGATTCAATGCCGAAGGGCACAGTTCCCAATCTGTCTGGCTCAGCCCCAGCCCAGAACACAAATCAGCTCCAGGGACTCAAGCCCACTGTCTGTGAGGGACAGATTGAAAGGTCTGGCCCTGTGCAGACAGCAGCTGGGCCATGTGGGCTCTCTGGTGGTCTCTGGATAAGAGAGGGGCAGGGAGAGCAGGCAGTGCTCTGAGTCTGAGGTTGTCTAGCAGACATCCTACAATAAACTAACCTGTGAGTAGCACCAGACAGCTCCCGACTCTGCTCCCCGAAGGAGGCAATAAATATATCACTGCACCATGAAATGGCCTCTGGGTGGCTATAGAACACTTAATTATTGATTAATCTTCATTAATTAATGAATTTGAAAATGAGCGCCGCCAAACAGGAATATGAAAGAACTCTTCTTCTAAGAGAGTGGAGCAGGGAGGAAAATGCTGCTTTTCTGCTCCAGGAAAGCTACTATGAAGAATAAGTCAAAACTAAGTAGAGCAGGGGTTCAGTTAACAGCAAGGTTGGCAGTGTCTGGGGGTGCCTTTGGGTATTGCTAGAGATAGTCTAAAGTCAAAACAGGAGAGGAAGCGAAAAGATAGGAGAAAGGAAAGAAGTACATAAAAAGAGGAAGGAAGAAGAGACAAAGAGGAAAGAAAGCAGACAGAGAAGGAGGAGAGAGAGATATCTATGGTAAAAAAAAAAAACAAGGCAGCACCAGCTAAACCTGCTACATTGCTCCACACATTGCTGGGACAAAAGGACCTTATGCTTGGGTCTTACCAATGGAGATGTAAGTGGAACCACCTGCCACCCAGAAATCTAAGCAGGGCCAAGAGAACATGCATTGGAAGTCAAGTCAAACCTGTTTTCCACACTCCCTTCCACCCTTCCCCCACCCCCTACTACCCAATGCAGTCTGGGAATCATTCCAGGAGCACGAGATGAGTTCAGAGAGCATGGGAACACTGGTCCAAACATTTTCATTATAAACTCAACAAGAAAACCAAGGTGTCCCATGGGTATAGAATTAGGAGATGCCTCCTTTGAGAAGATTTCATAGCTATAATTTTAAAGTAAAATAATATAAACTAAAAAGTTTAAAATATTTACCAATTTGTCGATCTTTTGCTATATTCAAACAGCATAGTGTTTATGTAATTCAATACAAAATTATATGATATGGAGCAATCTGTCCTCTGTCCAGAGACTGTGCAGGGCATACTCAGCTTTTTCCTCCACTGACTATCATCATAACAGTACGCTGCTTTCATCATGTTCACTTGCTGTGGTTTTATCCTTCGTTCTCAAGGAGGGCCATGACATCAGGGAGATGATGCCATGACTTGCAATTGACTTTTATTTGAGGGAGGGAGGGCTGTGCAAAGTCACCAACCTCACTTTCTCCTCCAGAGCCATCTAGGTCCAGTGGCCAGATATGGATCAGGATGACTCAAGATGGCCCAGGATGCAGTGGAAGACAGTGGCCCTTTTAAACTAAGGTTTTTCCAGGTTCTCACTTTGAGTGAGACAACACTCATTCAGCGAATAGGCCTCTTTAAGGAGTCAAGGGTTGGTCCCTTGAGGAGAGGAAAGGAGAAGAGAGGAAAGTAGAGGACAGGAGAGGAGAGGATGAGCTGAGTTGCCCAAATGGAACTGGCCAGCTGAGTTGCCATTTAAGCTGTTCAGACTACTCACAGATTGTGGTTTGTCCTTCATTCTTGAAGAGGACCTTGACATCAGGGAGATGGTGGCATGACTTGCAATTGACTTTGATTTGAGTAAGGGAGGGCTGTGCAAAGTCACCAGCCTCACTTTCTCCTACAAAATCCCATCATAGTGAAGAGACTTTTGATGATCATGCCAGTAGAGTGTGGAGGCTTTGGCAAGAACTACTGAGAGGAAAAGTCTTCAAGTATGGGCCCAGTGATGGACTCCAATCTCTGTTGTCTAACTAAATTCAAATAGGCATATAATCAGCTTGGACATAGGGTGATGGAATTTTAATCGCAACAAATCTCAAAGACCACCAATTTGGAAAGGGGATGATCTTTATTAGTGGACCCAGATTGTGAAAATCATAGATCCTCAAAGCATCACTTTCATTATAGTATTGTTCTAAGCTCTGAGTATGTATGCATGTGTGCATTTGTATATGTGTGTGTCTATGAGCGACTTTGTATGTATATGTGTGTGTTAGATGGGTTAGAATTCTTTTACTGGGTCATAGAAGGCAGACAATTTCATTTTTGTATCTGTAACCCCATGAATGGTGTCAGAAACATAGTGGGGATAGAGACTGGATCTGTGATTTCACTGGTACAAGACACCCTCAAATCAACAAACCTGAAGTTTGTTGTCTTCTCCAAAACTCATAGTCTTAGTTGTCTAGAGCACTGAGAGGTTAAGTTACTTGCTTTGGATCACGCAGCTAGCATGTGTCAGAGGTCAGAACTGAACCTAAATCTTTCTGGGTCTGGGGCCAACTCTCACTTCACCATGCTACCTTGTGGTCTTACGTAAGATCATTTTTGTGGTATTACTTACGCTGCTTCTCTTTCCTGAAATGATCTTCCTTCTCCAATTTCTTATCAAAGCCCACCCACCCATTCCTCTTCTATGAAATCTTCACTATCCACTATAAATCCTCACTGTTCTGTCTCTGTCTCTGTCTCTCTGTCTGTGTCTGTGTCTGTCTGTCTGTCTGTCTGTCTCTCCCTGTCTCTCCTTTGAACTCTACTTATCAGGTCTATTTAGGATAACAAATAAAGCCTCTTCACCAGAATCTTATTCTTCCTCTTCACAAGATCAAGGTTATGATACTTTCATAAAGAAAGAAGTCCTCTCTATCCTCTTTCTTTTGAAAGTTCCACTCCAGCATAAGAGGAAAATAAGTATTTTATAGATGACTCTTCACAGAATGAAGACACAAATTACATTGGGGTTGATATTTCTATTTCACTCTACAGATCACTATTATTTGATGTGTATAAGTTTTACATCTCCCGTTAGAATTCCAGTGCCTGGAAGCTTCACTGTGCCTTGGATGATTCTTCTTCTTGACCTCTTTCCAGATTGCTCTAGGGGAGTCTGGCCACCATCTTGCCATTTCTCTAAAGAGAAACCTTCGATTCTTCTTCAGCCTTGGAGTTGGGCCTAGAATTCAGCAACTGAGGATTAGATAGAGAACAGTAGGTATAAGAAGGAAGGAAGGGAGGAAGGACACAAGCCTCTCTTTAGTTCTTACCCTGTTCCAGGCACAGCACGATGCTTAGCATGGGATACAAGCAAAAAGACCTTTGTAGCTGTGTTTTCTTCCCTCATTAAAATGTCCTTGCCCTCAAGGAGTTTACAGTCTACTGAGAGAAGAAAACACATAAAGGAAGCTGAAAAGTGTGGGTCCAGGTGGGGTGGGATGAAAGGTTTAGAATTCCAGAAAGTCAAGGACTGAAAGATTGAAGGCAGGCCAGCATGGACCCTTCAATAAAATGGAAGAACTCCCCAAGAGGAAAAGGGGAGGGGACCTTGGGGAGAAATATTCCAGGGTGAGTAGGCCATAGGGCTAGTAGGCTATTCCAGAGCAAGGATGTCCCAGGTACTGAGGGAATGCTGAGCCAGGATGAGCCAATGTAAGTATGTAAGGCATGATTTTAAAGTCCAGAAACTCAGGGACAGGGCAGGAAGGAGAATGAATGTAGGCTGGCCTGAGCCCTTCTACAAAATGGAGGCTCTAGTAGGACTACTAGTAGGCAGATAGATGACACAGTGTTGGGTTTGGAATCTGGAGGACTCATCTTCATGAGTTCAAATCCGGCCTCAGACACTTACTAGCTGTATGAGCCCAGGCAAATTACTTAACCCTCTTTGCCTCACTTTCCTTATCTGTAAAATGAGCTGGAGAAGGAAGTGGCAAACTGCTCCAGTATATTTGCTATTCTCCCCATTTGGGGAGAAGGAAGATGGGCCATATGAAGGAATACATCCCAGGTAGCTACAGCAGCGTACATACAAATGTGTGTGTGTGTGTGTGTGTGTGTGTGCATATTATGTATTAATATAGTGTAGTTGAAAGTACACTAGCTTTAGAGTAAGATGAATTGAATTAAAATCCTGTCTCTACTTGTTCACTACTTGTATGACTATGGGCAAATCCCCTCGAGCCTTAATTTATTCTTCTAGAAAACGAAAGGAGGGGTTGGACAAGATGGCTTATGAGGACCCTCGCAGCTATAAAGCTATGATCATATGTAGGTATGTAAGTTGATAATAGAAAGGTAATTGATCAGGAAAGCTTGAGAGAAATCTTATTTTTTCTTACCTGGAGACCTACTCATTTTTTCAGTTGACATTGAGGCAAGGGTCCATTCTGGGATGTGACAAATAAGGATTGCTAAAAAGAAGGAGGCAGGGGTAGAGACTGGTGGTAGGGGAGAGTGGGGATGTGGCTGAACAAAGTTGTATCAGGATCACACAATCCTGACTTTAGAGTTGGAAGGGACCTTAAAGGTTATTTAATCCAACTTCCTCCTTTTACAGATGCAGAAACTGAGGCCTAGAAAGGTTAAATTACTTATCCAAGGTCATAGATTAGAAGTAGCAGAATCATGATTTAAACAGAGGCCCAGTGACTACAAATACAGCACCCTTTGCACAGTTTTGTGCTGCTGCATCCAGTGGGGTGTGTGTGTGTGTGTGTGTGTGTGTGTGTGTGTGTGTGTGTGTGT
>NW_020954567.1:2586428-2587233 GCF_900497805.2 Vombatus ursinus | reverse complement strand
GTGTGTGTGTGTGTGTGTGTGTGTGTGTGTGTGTGTGTGTGTGTGTTGGGGGAATGGGAGTGCAATAGGCCATAGCTGGTGGAGCAGGTGGACTGTCTCAGGGGTTGTGTGCTACTACAATTCCAAAATCCAAAATCAAATCAGAAGGGTGACCCTGGAGAGATAGGATTACAACCATTCTGGGCTCTGCCCCTCTGCTAAGGTCTGGAAAAATCAGAGCCAGACATCTCTTCTTTCCTCCCCTTGGTAACGTTAGTTACAAGACCTTGCAAATTACACACTTTAACTCAATATAGAAGCATGAGTCAAAGCACCTTGGAAGTAGAGGATAGAAAGCTGGTTTTAGAAAATCTGGGTTTGAAGCCAGCCTTTGACACGTACTATCTGTGTAATTCTGACTAGTTACTTTATCTTACTCAGCTGTGACTCAGAGCCAATGGGAATGGCCATGGCAGGTGAATTTTAAAATCATCTGCTGGGTCCCAAGAGGCAGGTTACATGCTATATGCCTGCCTAGTAGGGACTCTCCCATTCCTGGCCCTAGCCTACCACCGTGGATATGAGCCAGGATCTAAGAATTTGAAAAACAGGGGTACCCCACAACCTGACTAAAGCAGGACCTCCCCAAGAAGTGAGGTGAGGTGGGGGAGGAGAAGACAGATTGGCTATAGGAGCTCCATGTGACTCAGTCCTATGTACTCCCTTCTGTATCTCCCTGTTCATCCCCAACCCCACCATCCTGTGCCTCCACTCAAAATACACACACACACACACACACACACACACACACACACACACACACACA